>NC_084763.1:23898820-23978820 GCF_028858725.1 Colius striatus
GCTAAAGCAGAGTCACCTCGATCGGGTAACACAGAAACACGTCCAAGTGGGTTTGGAAACCTCAAGAGGAGACTCTACAACCTCTCTGGGCAGCCTGTGCCAGAGCTCCTTCACCCTCACAGTAAAGAAGTTTTTCCTCATGTTCAAGTAGAACTTCCTCTTGCAGCTTTTGTCCTTTACTCTTTGTCCTGTCACTGGGCACCACAGGAAAGACTAGTCCCATCCTTACAACACCCACACTTTAGGTATTTGTAAGAGTTGATGAAATCTTCTCTCAGTCTTCTCCAGGCTAAACAGCCCCAGCCTTTCCTCATAAGAGAGATGTTCCAGTCCCCTTATCATCTTTGTAGCCCTCTGCTGGACTCTCTCCAGAAGTTCTCTGTCACTCTTGAACTGGGAAGCCCAAGCCTGAGTAGAGTGGAGGCGGGGACTCTGCACTTGTCCTTGTTGAATCTTATGAGGTTCCTTTCTGCCCAACTCTCAGGCCAGTTGAGATCCCGCTGAATGGCAGCACAGCCTTCTGGGGAATCAGCCAGTCCTCCCGGTTTGGTGTCATCAGCCAACTTGCTGAGGGTACACTCGGTCCCCTCATCCAGGTCGTTGATGAAGATGTTGAACAAGACTGCCCCCAGAACCGATCCCTGTGGAACTCCACTGGCCACAGGCCTCCAACACGATTCTGTACCATTGATCACCACCCTCTGGGCTCTGTCATTCAGCCAGCTCTCGATCTGCCTCACTGTCCACTCATCCAAGCCACACTGCCTGAGCTTTCCTATGCGGATGTAATGGAGACAGTGTCAAAAGCCTTGCTGATGTCAAGGTAGATGACATCTACTGCTGTCCCTGCATCTATCCATCCAGTCATGCCATCATAGAAGGCTATCAGATTGGTCAAGCAGGATTTCCCCTTGGTGAATCCATGTTGACTGCCTCTGATAACCATCTTTTCCTTCATGTGTTTATAGATGACATCCAGGATGAGTTGTTCCATCACCTTTCCAGGGATGGAGGTGAGGCTGACTGGCCTGTAGTTTCCCAGTTCCTCCTCCTTGCTCTTTTTGAAGACTGGAGTGACACTGGCCTTCCTCCAGTCCCCGGGCACCTCACCTATGCTCCATGATCATTCAAAAATTATGGATAGTGGCTTAGCAATTGCATCAGCCAGCTCCCTCAGTGCTCGTGGGACCATTGCATCAGGACCCATGGATCTGTGGGTGTCCAGCTTGCCTAGCAGACCCAGTCTTCCTCCACCAAGAGACAGTTCTCTTTTGTCCAGACTTTCTCTCTGTTCTCCAGTATCTGGGCTTCCTGAGGGCTGGTCTTTGGAGTAAAGATGGAAGGAAAGAAGGCATTCAGGAGCTCTACCTTCTGTGCATACTCCATCACCAGGGTACCCACGTCATTCAGCAGTGTGCTCATATTCTCCTCAGTCTTCCTTTTGCTGTGGATGTATTTGAAGAAGCCTTTCATGTTCTTCTTTACATCCTTTGCCAGATTTAATTCCAAGAGGGCTTTAGCTTTCATTGTTTCATCCCTGCATACTTTGACAACATTCTTAAGCTTTTACCAAACCAGCAATCCCTATTCCACATTCCACAGACTTTCTTCTTCCATTTGAGTTGTTTCAGAAGCTCCCTGTTCATCCACACAGGCCTCTTGTCTATTTTACCTGGTTTTTTTAGTCTTGGGAATACACCAGTCTTGGGCTCAGAGCTTTCCTGCTGTGTAACTGCAGTGAGATCATGGCCTTGCAACTGCACCCACATCTCCAGTTTCTTCTGCTTATTCCCCAAGCTTTGTGCATTCGTGTAGAGGCATTACAGCAGCTTACTTGAGTGTACATGTTTCTCTGGAGGGGTGCAAGAAGAACCTCCACAATTATGTACTCCCATGGGGTGGTCAGCCTTCTGCCTCTTGGCTTGAAGTTGAGGAGCATTTGTGACTGCTTTTGTTGCCATGACATATTTCTCTGTTGGATGGAATGGCGTGAGCACTGCCATTTGTCACCTCGCTCCCCGAGGCCTTTAGTTTAAAGCCCACTTTACCAAGTTGGCCAACCTATTCCCAAAGATTTCCTCACCCTTTCTGTACAGGTGTATTCCATCCCACCCTATCAGATTATAGTCATCAAAGAAGGTCCTGTTATCATAGAAGCTGAAACCTCATCGGCACCAGCCCCATAGCTGGGAGTTGAAATTTATTATTCATCTGTTTCTGTCAGCCCCCTTTCAATATGTTGGCCAATATGAGTACATGCATCTTAAATGAACTGAAATGTTATTTTTAATCTTCCTTCTTTGATTTTGACAGATAGTGCTGAATGGTGAGAATTTCTGTAAAATTGGATACGTCCTGTTTTTCTGTTAACAGCATAGGCAGCAGCTGTAGTTAACATCTCATAAAATACAGTACTAATAAATACAATTAAAATTATTTTAATGGACATTTTTATGTTGCAGCAATCAGTGTAAGCTTTCACAGTGAAGTACAGTTAGTACATATGGTATTGCTACAGTACTAATTATATTTATTGCAATGGCTTTTGCTTAGTGTTTCAGCCATGCTTTTGTGTGGTGGACTATTTCATAGAGGCATGCTCGTAAAATGTATGTTATGAGTTCAGTAGATATTAGAATAAATAAATGTTGAAGTTGGTTATAGCTGTCTGAAGGCCTCTTAGTTTTGAAATATGTTATCGGTCTTGCTCCCAAGGGTTTTGAGGATAACTGTGGCAATAGAATATATGTTCAAAGGAGAGTTTGTTGTGTATGGAGCTTTCCAAATCTGTTGATACAAGCTCTGTCATGTAGACTGCTTCTTTTTACCATTGTCACTCCTTGAGCACTTGAAGACTGCACACACAAATTGGGTCCTGTTGCAGTAGGTATTCTGCAAATAGAGTAAGCAAATATGTGCAATCCAGCACGGTGCCTAAGCTACTCGTATAGCAGTGCTTATGATATTAGTCTTGGAATGAGAAATAGTGGAGTGCTGTCATCTGCAGCAGTGCTCCTGGGCAAAATATCTCTTCTGAGAAATGAGGCCAATGAGCGTGGGCATGGTACGTGCTCAGCTTTGGGGTTATGGCTTTTGAGGACAGAGCTTATGTCTGGTATTGGGTGCCAGTGCAGGTGTTGTGAGTTTTGATTCGGAATTGCAGGAGAGTAGCTGATAAGGTTACCACAAGATGCTCAGTAGTTTATTACTTCTGCGTAGGTGTCCGAGTTGTTCGTTGAAACATTTATCAAACTTGTGCTAGATGTTGTACTTTAGGAATCCATCCCTGATTTGGAAGAGCAGATGTGCAAAGTAAAAGACTTCTGAGTTTCTCTCAGGTCTGGTTTTCCAATTTATTGATAGATTTTTTAGTTGGTTGTCATGTAATGCGTCTCATGCTGGCTCCTGCTGATGTGGAAGAACTGCTTCTTTTTAATTACTGATAGATATACTTTGGGATCTGAAACATTTAAAAATTTTTTGATATTAAAAAACTACCTGTGGTAGAGTATAGTGCTGAAGTCTGGGCCACAATGGAGAAGGAGATATTAAAAATAGAAAAGTAATAGGATACTTTCTGTTGCTCTTCTAATGAGATATTCAAAGCTGATCAGAGAGCACTGAAAGGAGAGAGGGTAAAGACAATAAATGTCTTCACAGTGACTGAATTCCTTGGAATATCATAACTTAGGGGAGGGGCAATTCCTGATTGATGGGCTGGATGTGGCTCCCCACAAAATAGCTGACCTGTTTTATAGCTCAGTCCCTGACACCCGTGCAAACCCCTTGCCTCTGCCTTACTGGGGAGATTGCTTGGGGATTCTATTTCTGTGAGTCTAGCTGGCAACAGGACCTGTGCCCAGTGGAGGTGGCATGCTTACTCATTTATGAGGAATGTGGCAGGAGAGTGGGGATATGTAGAAATAAAAAGCTTACTTGGCAAAGAATCTCCCTATGTGGAGAAGTGCCAATGAGTAAAGTGGGTGCACAATGTGATTGGGGTAATGCAGGCAGGTCAGCCCTTCACGAATGAAGGAGGCTGTTAAATTGAGCAGGATCTCAGGGAGCTGGGATGGAAAATATGGAGAAAGGAGATAAGGGGAAAGGATAGGAGTGCATAAAAGAAGGAAGCAGCCTAGAAAATGACATTACTGGACATAGGAAAGGCTCTGAGGGCGTAAGACTTGATGCAGAAGAATCGGTCTTTCCAGAGACAGACACTTGTGTCAGAAAAAGGAATGGTTGGATTAGAAAGAAATGGCATGGGAAAGGTAGTATCCTCCAAGCACATTTGTCTTCTAGCTTCTATAGAAAAAGTTTACTGTATTTCCTGTAGAGATTTCTGGCAATTCTAGGTGGATATGGGAATAAACTGAGAGTATCCCTCTAAAGCTAAGTAAAGAGAGATTAATCTCTTCTATATCTGTATCCAGAAGTCCCTCCATCTCCTCTGCCATCACGGGAGTGAAAATACCTGTCAAAAATATACTTAGATTTTTACTAATGGTGAGAGAGAGGATGAGTTTGAACAGCCTCATGTGGTGTTGATTGGTATTCAAATGTGGATTATGGGCAATGAAATGGTAAAGTAAAGCTCTAAGCAAGAGTATCCTAGGCTGAGTAGCTTTGAAACTACTAGCTTTGGACTTGAGGCCCATTTCTTGTGCTCCATATCTACGTTCCCAAACTGCCATTACTGTTTACGGCTATTTCTCTCCTTGAAGGTTAGAATAGGATTAGGAAATGAGGAGAAATGAGCATTGGAAGTCAGGTGAACTAAGGAAAGTGCAACAAATTCTTGGCCCTTCTCACTGCTGCTCTGGGATTGGAAGAAATATCTGTGAGTGGCTTGTTTTTACACGCTTCTGTTATTTTCTGCTGTTCTTAAGACATTCTATTGGGAAAGAAAGTATGTTTTTTGTGTTATAGCTTTTTAATGCTTTAGCAGTCTGATGTTCTTATGTCTGTTGGGATACCTGATCATGAAAGCAGGCCTTCAAGACAGGTCCTGTACTCAGTTTACTCTGGCACATGCAGCAAGAGTGGCACAGCATTGAAAATGTCCTTGTTGTATGTATGGTGTAGAGCTCATTTAATGCAAGTGTAGTAGCTTTTAGATAAGCGCCATAGAGGCTATGACAGTTTAGCCTGATACATGCACAGTAAGTCTCATAGCTTAGCACTTAGTAGTAATGTGGTAGATGATAGCAAAACCTGTAGTCCACTGCCCAAAATAAGAATCGTAGATTTAGAAATTATAGAAATCATAGAATTATTATGGTTGGAAAAGATCTTTAAGATCATTGAGTCCAACCACTCACCTCAAACTGCCAAGCCCATCGCTAAACTAAACTATATCCCTCAGTATTTCATTGATGTGTCTTTTGAATATCTCTAGGGATGGTGACTCCACAACCTCCCTGGGCAGCCCATTCCAATGCTTAATAACCCTCTCCATGGAGATGTGTCAACTCTACTTAATATCCGTACTAACAGGAAGCTCATTGCCACTAAAAATATAACTTTTTTCTTCAAAGTTATTTTGTTGAATAATCCTCCAAAAAAAAAAGCAGAATATTCTGAATTAGTCTTGTGTTGCTCACAGAGTCATTCAATGACAAGGATGTTATCTATTGATGACACTTGGAGATGGTGAATTATTTTAGTTTCTTCTTTTAAAAAAATATATGTAACACTTTATTTGTAGAGCATGTTAGGAAGACCATGAAAACTCAAAACCAAAAAACCCCAGAAAGTTACATGTAACTTTATGCTGAATTATGCAAGTTTAAAGCTGAGATCAGTTTGTTTAAAAGTGCAGCAGCTGTGGTGGCCCTAAGCACTTAGCAGTTGGGTGAGATGGAGGTGTGACATGCAATGTTGCTGCAAAAGTCTTGTTGTCAAAGGACTTTCTTTATGGATTTGTGAATTCAAGGCATGTGTATTATTACTAAAAAAACCCTGAGGTTATGGTGTCAGTTTTTTATGGTAAGGGACAGCTGATCAGTATGGAGAACTGTGCAGTTTAGTCTGCGGCTTGTATGTTTTTGGTTTACTATATTAGTTGTTCATGTTGCCTGTGTATTTTCTGGTGTGGGAAACATGGTTTGTACTAAACTTCACTAGTGAATGCCAGTCACAAGCTTTGAAAGATGTGAACAATTTCTTCTTTTCTAGCATTTCTTTTTCATATTCTATCACTGATGCATCTGCTCTCTCTAGTATTGAATAAGTGGTTTCCTGTTAGAACAACTGACATCTGGAAGACTCTTCACAGTACTTCACATAGCAATGTTCTGACTCAGCCATTAGTTGTTGGAGCACAAATCGAGGTCATCTCAAGAAATCTGTAATGCCTTTTACTTCTAGCAAGAGCTAGCCTGAAAATCTGCTTAATGTTGTCATTCAAAATTTACATGGTTTCATTAGACTTATTAAAAGCAATGAAAAATGCAGCAGTACGTAACACTGATAAAGCCCTTTCACCTTACTATTTCAAATCACGTTTATGGACGATGAATTTAGCTTCTCAGTAGCCCTGGGCAGAGGTATTATCTCCATTTTATGGCCAAGAAAACTGAGTTAGATTCAATGACATGTCCAAGGTCATACATAAGAGTGATAGTACTGGGGGGAAAAGTATGTCCAGACTTCTGTCTTAATTACATGATAATTTTTTTGAATAAACTCAGTGTCTTAGAGAAGATGCATCTATGTCTTTGTCTTTAGGGTTTTAAAAAATATATTGAGGATTAATTTTGCAAAACTTAATCAGTGTTTCCCTCAGAAATATGATTCTTGTGACTGAGAATATTAGCAATTCATATTCTTTTCTGTAGACTTCATTGCTTCCTACAAAAAATTTGTTGTAGTCCACTTTGGCTTGTTGTTTGCTGCCTTTGTGAAATAAAGCTACCCTCATTATTTAACATTCTTACATTTGCATATGTACAAGAGGGAACAGCTGCCTTCTGCAGGGATTTTGTGTACTCATTCATATTCCCACAGTGGTGGCCTTGTTCTGAGGCACACTGCTACCCTGTGGAAAAGTGGAAGAATACATGGGCAATAGACAAATCAGTTATTAAACATTGGCAAGTACAGCCATAAAGGGAAAAACATAACCACAGAGTTACATTTTCAAATCTGAAGCACATGCCATGTAATGATGATGATGTATAAAAATCTCTTCCTCTTGCAGTCCTCTTAAGTTTTTGCAAAAACATGTCTAATATTATTACTAAGAATATTAAAAAACCCCAGCATAATGCTTATTTCTCATTTGAAAATGATCTTGGCCTAGATAATAAATAGACTTTCCCATATCCGTGGACAGAAAATTATCTGTCTCTATATTGATATAAACCTGAGATTTCCAAGTGTGATCCAGACAACATTTCAGTTTCTAAAGAGTTGCAAATACCTAGGCAGTCACAGAAGTTTGGCCCTTCGTTTTTTATAACCCTTTTAACTGTGTGTTTTCTAATACCTCAACTTAGATTTTAAAGTTATTTTAAAACATATGAAAATTCAAATGACAAAAATAGATTAATTCTGTCCATAAACTGAAGTAATTAAAGTCCCCAGTCCATGTTGGACATAGAGAGATCTAAAGCTCTAGCCAGACATGTAAGAACACGTTAAATGTAATTTGTATACATTGTGTAAAAATGTAACATCTTACTGAGTTTTGAGAACTTTACTTTTCAGTTTTTTAGAAAAATGCAAATATATTCACTTTGCATTTGTCTTTGAAATTTTAAAGCAACTTAAGATAACTTTGAGGAAGAACTCTGGGACCAAGAGTATCCAATTTTAGCCCAAAGCATTCAGACATGTATATACAGAAGGTTGTGAAAGGTTAGAATGGAAAGTGTTAGAATGCAATAGTCAAAACTGGACTAACCATTTAAAAGAATATGAGTCTGAAGCATTTGTTTCCTTGTTGGAATTTTTTTCTTGCTATTTTGCCACCTTCTACTGTTTGACTTCTTGTTTTAATAATAGTAGATGGTATAAAAATGTTTTCAAGCAAGAGGACAGCACTTAGAGAATTATTAATATTCTCCTTATGGATATTTGAAAAAAAAAAAAAAAAAGGAAGGTCATAGTCTGACCTAGAGACCTTGGCAGTGTCCTTTAAACAAGCATTAATCATACATAGTCCATCAAATCATCATGTGCAAGATAACATTAGTGACCTCTCTGACTGAGAATAACAAATGACTCTTAATTTTCCTTTCTGTACATGACAGTTGTGTTGACAACCTCTGTGTACATTTTTTTGTTCTGTACCTGATCAGCTGATGATTCTCAACAGAAAATTCCTTGAGTACAGCTTTTCACTCCTATTTCTGCATGATAGGAACCTGTGTTGAGAGCATGTAATGGATTGGTCATCATATACATATTTTTATTTCTGCTGGGATGTCTAACAGCAAAGTGTTTCTGCATCTTTTATGTTGATGAAATGTCATACTGAACAAAGGGAGTTGGATTACATTGACTAGTTAAAATACATAAAATTAATAAAGCCATGCTTCAAAATGTGGTTAAAAGTACACCATACTGTAGCATTCGTAGGGAAAATGCATATTGCTTGAAACATTTTTGGTAATGTTTTTAGTAATATGGAAAACCTAAATTAGTCCATGCATCTTCTGCATTACCTGTAAATTGCTTAAAAGTTCTAAAGGGGGGAATTACTAGTTGTAACTGGAATTGTGATGTGCTCAGAGGTATGTCTTTATATGCAGTTGGAGAGTCAGAGTAAATATTTTAGAGCTAAACTGAAGACTTAATTGCTTGTCAGCTGCTGAAAAGGTCTTGTTAAACCAATTATAACCATGTGATGCCTTAGTCTTTATTCTGCAATGGCCAATGCTACAGCCATGCGATAGAGAAGGAATGCACAGGATCAACGTGCATTAAAGGGTTAACAGGCACCTCAGGCTATATTTTGTAACTGTTACTGCCTTCCCAGAAATTGCCTCAGGATTTCAGCATTCTGGTCTGTCAGTCTTGCTATTGCTCACCTGCAGTCTAATTGCTCACACTATTTTCCTTCTACCGTTTTTGTAGCCTGTCCTTAAGCTTGAGAGGTGGCTGCTTGGCAGTGTCCTGTACAGACCTGCAGCTTGTTGGCTGTCCTAATATTCATTCAGCCCTTCACTGGGGATTTGGATGCAAAAACAATATGCTGTTTAGCATGTTGAGGTGCTGCAGATCAGGTCTGGCCTTCCTTTGTCTTTCAGTGGTGGTGCCAACTACTAGTCTGTCTCCCCAAACATTTTCCTGATTGAATCTCACTGAATGGCAGTGAGACAAAGTTCACAGAAGTCTAATATGTTTTAAGGTTTTGCTGCAACTGCAGACCTTCTCAGTGACATTTGTTTAATTGTTTGTTCTTTTTGGCACTCATGTCATTTAGCAGCCTCTGCCACTAGTTGTGAAAACTGAATGGCTCGTAGGAGAATTTTTAACAGTAGAGAAGAATATCAGATTAAATCTCAGAAGACTGAGCAGCCTTAAGTACCATGTAACATCTTTATAACTCTGGTTTTTAGCCATGTTGCTGGAAGCTTTCAGGAAAACTCTTTTGAGTGGTGGTTTCAGCCTCCATCAAATGGTCAGTCAAGACTAAGTACAGGTGGTCTTTTTCAACCTGCCAGCTAGGAAAATTGTCAGCAGGAAAAAGTGACTCTCTTGATCAATGAGTAAAATTATTTTCATGTTCACCTCAGTTGCAATAGGTCTCTGTCATGCTTGCTCTTTTCACTGATTGGTAGGGGTTATTGCAAATTAGGGATGATTAGATGTGCTTTCCATAATCCAACTAAATATTGAAGCTACGTTTGAGCTGTAACGTTATTGCTTTAGTGAAGTCTCCTGTGAGAGTTTTGCCAGAGCTTTAAAATTCCTAAGCCAGATAATATTCTGTATTATAGAAATTAAAAAAAAAAAAAAGAAAAAAGAAATGAAGCACGTTCCAGCTCAGTGAGCTTTGATTTGTGAACATCTAAATAGCAGGAGAAAGATTTATTAATCTAAGCCACTATGCAGTTGATAATCCTTCTCATGCCTACAGAATTCCTTTTTTTCCTGATAGTCTTAAATATTGCTATGCTTTTTAACCAGTAAGATTCAGATTTCAACTTTTTTGCTGACTTGCTTCAAGGGCTGATCTAGAATTTTAGTTACAGAAAATTATTTCTACTCTGAATTTGAATTTCTGGTTGGCTAAAACTCTTCCAGAACTTGCACTGTACTGTGGTGTAAGATAGTAACTGTGTCCTACATCTCTTCTGCTTAACCTGAAAAGGACACTACAAATAAATGTTTAGCCTAGAGAGGAGGAGGCTGAGAGGAGATATGGTCACTCTCTACAGCTACCTGAAGGGGAGTTGTAGTAAGGTGAGGGTTGACCTTTTCTGTCCAGTAGTAAATGATGGAACACAAGGAAATGGGCTCAAGTTGCACCAAGGGAGGCTTCAACTGAACATTAGGAAAAAGTTTTTTACTGAGAGGGTTACTAAGCATTGGAATGGGCTACTCAGGTGGTGTCCCCATCCCTAGAGATATTCAAAAGATGCATAAATGAGGTGTTAAGGGATATAATTATAATTTAGTTTAGTGATGGACCTGGCAGTGTGAAGTTAGTGGTTAGACTTGATGATCTTAAAACTCTTTTCCAACTGTAATGATTCTGTGTGAATGAGACTGATGTGAAGTTCAGCATTTGCCCCCAAGTCTGTGTAGCCACAGCTAGCTTCAGGTGTTTAGTCAAGTCCCTGATTTTTAGAAAGATAATTGCTTCTTAAGGTGGAAGTGAGTGACCTGACTTGTTTTGTGCTGCAGCTTATCTCTTTCATGTTTCAAATGATATTTTTCAAGAATGACACTTTTCGGTGTTTAATAAACAAATGATAAACTTCAGGTTGTTCCATATTGCAATATATGTCTTCAGTGGTGTTTTTTATTTTTTGACTAACAAGATCTCAACAGTTAAACAAACAGAATAATTCTGTGATGATTTTTGAGTTGTCCATCTACGTAACAAGATTCTGTTCTGTTAATCTAAATGTCTCTGTTGGTCTTGCTTTAATGGCCTTGCCCCTTCAGGTTAGTGCTCCTGCTATAGCAGGTTTTTTTAATTAATTATCTTTCTTTCCCCCGTGGATCTATCACATCTATCTGTCTATCTATCCATCCAAATTATAAATCAAGCACATAGATTTTGTGATGTATGCTTTGTCTATACCTGATGACTAAGTCAGTGTTCCATGCTCTGCCAATTTTGTTTAAGTGCATTCCTGAATGTAGCATTTTTTATGCCATCTTTTTGTAGATCAAGAACTGTTGTTATGAAAACTTAGTAACTGAGCAGTTGTGGTATTCTAACACTGAGATTTAATTCTGCATGTACATGAAAGTTGTTATGCCCTGTGCTGATAATATGATGTCATACTACTTTGAAATGAGTTACCAAGAACCGTATAAACTATGACATAATTGGTCATGCACATTAACTTTTTGAGGTTTGACTTTATTTGTCTTTAAACATGGATTCTTAGGTTTGTACTTTAAAAAAACATTTTCGTATTTCCTCCTTTAAGTTGTCAATTTAGTTGTATAATCTAACTTTTGTTCTTGTATAGTGGCAAATTAAGCACAGAAAGCTTAGATTTGAAAGATTAATATGAATTTAGTGTGCAGCTAAGAGTGCTACTTACATTAATTCTTCTCAGTTGATTAGAAAATCATGCTTTGATTAATATTTGCATCTTATAGGAGTGGAAGACTCAATATACAGAAAAATCTTGAAGGACCACACCAATCTTAATTGTAAATTGAGTTCAGAGCTACAGAAGTGTATGTAGATGTAACTGTTTTGGTCTCAGTTGTAATTAAACATTCTTGTATTTTCCTTTCTCAACATAGGTTTCATGTTGACTTTTTTCTTTTTGTGTAATCTTAATTTAGTGCTACTTCTTCAGCTCATTTCTTTGAATAAAGGATGCTGATTTACTTGGATTTATACAGATGGCCATCTAATTTTTTCCCTTCATACATTCTTTGCTATTTTTTCCTGTTTCTATAGAAATTTCTAGCTCAAAAAACCCCAAACGTGTGACTTCATCATTGTAACAGTTTCTAACCTTATAAATTAAAAAAAAAAAAAGTCTGATACCTTTGAGGGACATAAAATATGACAGTAGATACTGCCTCCAAGAAATAAATGTGAAAGTGATAATATGTGTGTTGGGATCTTTATGAGTCTATTTGTAAACTTTTGATTTCTAAATGTTGCCTTCGGGGTCGGTAAGAAAAGCTCAGTGTTTGAAAGGATTATCTTGACAGCAATATGCTGGGTCAATTGTCAAGACATGTTTAGCATGGGGGATGTATTAATCTGCTATAGCTACCACTGTAAGGGGTTGGAATAAATAGAGGGCTCAAGCAGATGAAGAGGGATTAACTGTGTAAATTGAGCAAACTCTTCAATCACTAAACCAGTGATTTTACAAAGGATTAGTCTGCTTTTACAAATATTGATTACTGATTTGTTACTTGGAATGAAGATGATGTAACTTGTGCAGTTGCCATGTAGAGTGTTATGTGAAGTGTACATCATTCATATTAATAGGATTGTCGTAGTGGTACAGAAACGGACAGATTTATTATAGCAGCACTGTTAGCATTGTCATAGTTAGGGTTGCCTCAGCATTTCCATTAAAAGTCCCATTTTCTATTTTTTTTGGTGTTCATAGATCAACTTTAAAATTTGCTTTGTTGAATTTTGGCAATACCAGTTTATAGCTTTGGCATAATTATTATTTTCTTGCGCTTTTAAAGAGAACTGAACCAACATTTCAAACTAGAAGAAAACTGTGTATGATTAGAAAAATGTGTATGACTAAAAAAATGTTTGCAGATTTGAATTCTTTGTTTTAGTGCAACTTCTGACGATACTAAGTATGTTCAGTACTTCCATTAAGCCAGATTTGTAGAGTAGTGTATGTGTATTAATGAGTTACTATAAAATCAAAATAGCCAAGGAATTTTTGTATAAATGGTCTCTTTTGCTTGTCTAAAGCCTTGTTTGGCTTTTTTTTTTCCTGTCCTACTAGCTATCTGATAAACATTAGTAGTTTCTTACAACTCCCACTTATGTCCACAGACCATAATGCTCTCATTAAGTATTGTCCAGAATCCAAGCAACATTACTCTGTTGGCAAATTCAGTTAATTCATACATCTTTAATGTTACAACTATCTTAAGTTTCAGCAGTGGTACATCCACTGAGTGATTTATCTTTCTAATCCTTAGTTTGGATTTGTGTGTAGAGATAGGCTTAGGGAAAATTCAAGTGTAGTGTGAGAATCAAGGGGCACAATATGAGAGTTCGATGAATTTGGAAAAAATCCCATTGACATTTATTAGCTACTTTCTTGTTGTAAAAGTCTTAGGTTTTAAAAAATGCCCGTTTCTCTCAATGTGTCATCTTTTGCAGATATCACAAAACTCAATCACAGCTCTCCTCTTGATTCTTTTTTTCCCAAATTATGACAGAATATGATGGCAACTGGTTTGTGAACTTCTGATGTCCTGACACTTTGGGATTTCCCATGGTAGATGCTGAAAATATAGAAACCTATATTCATTTGCTGTAGGAGAATGCAAGATGGCATTTAGCAGCTAAATATAAATGATCCTGTTTCCCTTCTGTATTTCAGTCCCATAGATGATATCTGAATAAAATTTTTTGTTTCTAACTGCAAATAAGAAAAATAGTATTTCAAATATTCTTATTCAATACTAAAACCATTAAGAACTGTATAGTCATCAGAGAAAGGTAATAGTCACGTGTGAAAACGGAAATATATTCTGTAGCTTGATATCACTTAGAAAGGCCATTGAAAAAATAAAGTGGACATTGTGAGTGACTAGGTGTATCAAAATGAGATTTATGGGAGAACTGGAACAGTTGGTCTGATCTCTTGCTCAGAGAAAAACAACTCCTGACAGAGATCTTGTTGCTTGCATCTTCAAGTGTTTGATTTCTTATGGAGACTTTAAATTGGAATGGAAAATATTAATGTGGTCATTTAGAAGACTTGGAGTTGATATTTAGAAGATGATTCTTCCTGTCATTCTCAGCATTTCAAGGTATTACCACTGAAATTTACGAATTGAAAGCTTTCAGGAAACAGAAGAATAGTTTGCTGTCTTTTTACAGTGTTTCACTTTTTCTTTTGGTCCCATGCAATTACAGCAAAACAGGAGAGTTTTTATTTTCTTGTGAGAGGAGGTTTGAAAATAGCAATATGTTTTCCAACAACAAAACCTTTGGATTTTTATTACCTCTTTATTACCTCTTTCAGAATACTTAAAATGAAGACACTATGTTAGTCACTTTAGAGTTTTTTTACCTTTAACTTTTCTCGTGGTCTTGCTCTGTAGATTGATTTTTTTTTTTAATTTTTTTTTTTTTAAATAAGTGCATTGTCATTATTGTGGGACACTGTAACTTCCTAATTCTGCAAGCTGAGTGATATTTGACATGCATTTTCTGTGCTGCAGTGGGAAAACTTGAAAGACTCTCGTGAGATTTCTTTTTTTGTGTTTTTATTTCAAAAAGGCTTGTCTTTACATACAGACTGCAGGGTAAAGTCGTACCTCTATCTTAATCCAAATTAGGTTTCAAATGCAGAGGAGCTGTGAGTCTGATGGTTCACTGGTCACTGAGTACTTAAATTATCAGCAGTAGAGGAAATGTGTCAAAAATGAGGCAATGAGGCAGAACGTTCAAGCCACTTTGTGTTTGCAGGAATACATAATATGTGGAAAATGAAATTTGTAGCTTTCACAGACTTCATTGATATCTGCAAATGCCCCTTTTAAAGATGTTAGTCTTTTTTTAGCTGACTAGGGGAATTCTAATATCTTCCTTTATACAGATGAAAGATTTTTCATCTCCAACCAGTAATATTAACACTTTTTTTTTTCATCGAGGATACAGGCTGTTTGAACATTTAAAATGCTCAAAGGGTGTAAGTACATTTCCTTTCAGAAGCTTAGCAGGCCAAGCCTTTGGTCAGGACTCAGAACTTCACAGACTATACCACTAATCTGAGAGGGTTGCCACTTGGCTTAAGTGACTCCCATACATAAAGCATCATACAATTTGTGTTGAGGCTTTTCTTTGGTGTTTTGTGGTAGTCTGAGAACTTCCTTGTTTTCCCTGGATTTCTTTGGTATTGCTCACTGTATTTTCAGTGTGTTACACTTCTGAGAGCAGTCATTAAAATGTTCCTCTGCTTTAAATATCTCTATCATGGATTGAAGTTCACATTGAGTTATTTTCCTGTTCAGCAAAATTTGGCACTTTTCAAACTGTACTGTTCTGGTTTGTTTGTTTGTTTGTTTCTTTCTTTCTTTCTTTCTTGGCTTAAACTAGCTTAAAGAATTAGAAACAAAAAATCTAGGAAAGTAGGTATACACCACAGAGCATGCTTAGGAGAAGATACAGGGAAGAAATGGGGAAAGGATAAAATTAGGAGGACGAAAATTTATATGCTCTTTGTTTAATGGATGTGTGATTTGTGAAGAATCTAGCTTGCATGGTATTACCAAAATTTGGGTAAGAGTCACGGAGTTCACATGATTTAAGTTGTCATAGATCTGTCAAAATGTTGTTGAGTGGTAAATACTTGGATTACTAAGAGGGTGAAAATAATTTTTAAATATAATTTGAAAGTTCATTGTTTAGCTTTGCAAGAAATTATATTTGGCAGTTTTTCTGCCAAAACATATTAAATTCTTCTCATGTTCAGTTAAATAGTTGTCATTGCTTAGTCTCTATTTAGGCTTATTTGCTGAATTAAACATGCCACTTGCCAAAAAACGAAATTTTAGACTCAAGGTACTAATTAAAAAACCCAGAAAAGTAACAGAAAACTTCTAGCTCTGAATACCATAAGTTTTTTTTAAGGTGTTGTGATATGTGGTTATATGCAAGGGATTCTTATGCTTACCAGGTGGCTATTTTAAAATAGTAGCAAACTGCAGTGTGCAATTGTATTGTAGTGTTACCTTTTCCATTTGTTTTAGATGTTAAGCTGAAAATTCACTTTTTCACCTGGACGTATTAAATGCTAGCTTTTAAGTTGCTGTTTGATAAACTTATGGGACTTTCTTCCTCTTAGTCATCTGGGAATACAGGAAACATGATGTGGTTAAAGATTCTATCCATATGCAATTTGACATCATGCTGGTCTTGCTCCAGCTGTGGACTCTTTATTCCTGGCCTTTTAATTTTCTTTGATTAGCTAACAGCACCTTCTGTGGTTCAGCTATCGTGTAGATATTCTGAGTCTTTACTTAGTGTTTCTAATCAAAATTGTATGTGTGTGTTTGTCTGTGTGGCGATGCTGGGAAATTTCAGCTTGCCTGCATCATTTCATGAGAATTTCCAGTACCTCTAATTGATCCATGATGGTCTGTTTTGACTTGCTTCTGTGTGCAATGCAGAGGCATTGTTTTTATCTCTGTGTTTTCTTGCATACTTCATTTCACATAACAAAGCATAAGGCTGAGCTTCTTGTTGTGTAGGCAAAATTTGTATTGTCAATCTCCACAGACGATACACTTTTCTGTTAGATGTAGTGTGGGGACCTCTGGGTGATTGAAACCTTTATCTCATGCTGGAATGATTAATTAAACTTTAATGGTCCTTGGAGTGACTTAAGCAAAACTTTTACATCTCTGTGCCTTATATTACAGTGATGTGAGCAGTAGACCCTGTACAAGAGACTTTTTCTTCACTGTTCTGTCTCCTGTCTTCTTGCCTCAGAATGTTTGAGAAACAGCAGAAGCAGGAAGGCTGCTCCTGTTAAGCGTGCAGTGGCCCCTTTTGTAACCCTGGGGGGTAATGCCTGCTCACGGTAGAAAACATTACGTTGGGTTTTTTTGGCCATATGTAATTTGTGACATTTTAATAATTACATATGTGAAAGTCAAATCTGGACCAAGGGGTAAAAGCCATGAATTCCTCTGTACATTAAGGTCCTATGCAAAATGTAACATTTGATTTTAGAACAAATTTTAAAGGCAACAAAAGAATGCATTAGTCTAGGACTATACTGGTTTATAAATGTGATGTTAAGTTTGGATGATGAGTGTGTGATCCAGGATAATTCCATTAGGATGTGGATCCTGGTGAATGGAGTCTGACTGACTGACTCCTGTAATTTATTGTTCTTTAATATAAAAAAGTCTTCGGCAAAGACTACCTGGACTTGTGCAAAGCACTTGACACTGTCCTGCATGCCATTTTTGCCTCTAAATTGGAGAGATGTGGAATTTGATGGACAGACCACTTAAATAAGGAATTGGCTGGACGGTTGAACTCAGAAGAGTTGTGGTAAACAGCTCTACATCCTAGTGGAAACCATATCTAAATAGACAGTTATGTAATTAGTGGCTAAATGAATATGACAGAGATAGCATGTGGACTGCTTATAAGAACTAAATATTTCTGTAGATAATATGTCACAGGTTTTTTCAGGCTGCCTGGCCCACTGCCTTCAGCTGAGTTTACAGGAAGGAAGGGAGGAGAAATTCTCATACTGCTCTCCTTCCAAGGGAGAATTCAAGGAGAAATTCTCAGCAGTTAGGCCTCTGAGGGTGTGGTGTTAGTATTTGAAACCCAAAATTCATATATCAAATTAGAAAGAATTAAAAGTAGAAGCAGATGATAGTTTAAAAAGTATTTTTAATGC
Organism: Colius striatus; assembly: GCF_028858725.1. Classification (NCBI taxonomy): domain Eukaryota; kingdom Metazoa; phylum Chordata; class Aves; order Coliiformes; family Coliidae; genus Colius; species Colius striatus. The sequence goes on from NC_084763.1 coordinate 23,916,604, forward strand.
ACTGCTGACTATTCTTAGAGGAATATATATCTATATCTATATAATATAAAACCCCAATATGTCAAAACCTAAAATGATATTTATTTCCCTGAATGTAACGCATTTTCTTTAACATTTATTTTTTTATTCTTGCATGTTAAATTCATTCAGAGCTATTAGGCTACTACATTTGCAGAATACTGAAGTAGTCTTTGTAAAAGTGTTCAAGACAATTAATGAAGTGAATGAGATTTATATGTGATCTTCCTACTGTTAATTTCTCCTTAATCAGAAGACTCTAGGAAATGGAATTTTAAAAAATTAATCTTCTCTTTCGTTTCACAAAAATATGTAGGGGAAAGGTATACATGTGAAAGGGAAACACCTTCTCTTCAGCCTAGATTCACAGTGCTTGTGCAACAGATGTGACCCCAGTGTATTGCTACATACAGATTAAAAGATAATTGAATCCCTCTGTAGCAGCTATTAATGGGTAAATGCTGTATTTCCAGATCAAAATGAAATGGAAAGATATAAAGAATTTTGGGAGAAGTGTGTGAGAAAGGGGATGAGAAGGAAGAACAGATAAAAATGTGTTTTGTGTTGCTAGGAACACTACCCCTTCTTTGGTCAACTTTGACACAAATATTTTTTCAGAACATCTTTGCCAATTTAGAATTGCAGCCTGAGAGAGATCATAAAAGCCCTGCGCTTGAGGACAAAAACTCCTATTTTCTGTGTTTTAAGGGATACTTGAAGTAGCAACTCATTTTTAGAGAAACATCTAACTTCATACTAGCTTGCAAGATACACCTTCATATTGCCAGTATTTTTCTTCTCTATTTTCTAGCTTTTACTAACAATAATTCAAACAGGAATGGATTTCAGTTTCTCTTTTTGTGTAAATGGATTTTCAGTGCAGCAAAAATGAAACTGGAAAAACATTTTTCAGTAATAATGTCTATATATGTTTTTGAGTTGAAGAAACATAAAGAAATAGTGATAACTGTTTTCTCCTTATAATCAAATCAATGTACTTTGTCCTGACTGTTTGCTTTTACAAGGACTGAAGAACAGTAACTTATTTGAGCAGGAAATCCGTACGATTATAATAGTTAAACCTGTTGTTTTATACTAGAAAACAAGCTGTTATCAACTGCTCAGCTGTTACTGAATTACACTTATCTCCCCTTCACCTGTTTAACTTCGCATAAGCATGCTAAGCACCTCTTTACAATGCATTGACCTCTAATTATTTCTTTCTTTATATATCCCTTAGCCCACACTGAGGAAATAAAAAATTATTCCTATTGGTATATTGTGCAGAACCTAGTTCTGCAACCTAGTTGTGTTTTATTTATTTTGTATATAGAGTGAAATTTTAACACCTTTGGGTCCTCCAAGAATCAAAATGCCATGCATAATAATTGAATTTTGTGCTTTATCAGGTTAAGTGGCACCGATAAAACTGATTTTATGTAATGGGCCAAATTCACTATTGCAGTAGGGTGCAAAATTGCATAATTCAGGTTTTTGACTGGTTAATTACCAAGTTCTCAAAAATTGTAACCATAAGCTGTACTCTGAGGTCTTTCTGAAGTCACAAGGTACACTAGATTTGTGGGATTCACGCCATGGAACCTGTACGTTAATACACCTACATTAAAAATGTTTTTTTGAACTCCAACAGTGAGTGGTAGAAAAGCTGGCTTTATGCTTGAGTGAGAGCATTCTATTTTCTTTTCAATGGAGGAATTTCTAGCCTGGCAGCAATAGCATTATAATAACTGCCAGCTGCTGACTTGGCACAAGAGTGCCTAAAACCAAGAGGAAGAGCCTTGTGCATTGTATGTGTAATTTACTTTTCTCTAAAATGTGAAGATTTAGGCCTCATAAATATTTTGATCTGGTCTTTGATGGCCTTTGTACACACTGGTCTAGGAATATCATGTGGAGCATAGCTTGCAGATTTTACTTTAGAGTACATTGAAGTGTTCCCACAATGATAAGAAGAGAAATTATTCTGGGAGATTCATCTGTGAGTGGGTGGTCAAGAAAGAAGAAAAACCTTTAATGTTAAGCAGATGGACCTCACTTATTTTGTGCTGCATATTGGGCATGCAGGATAATCATTCCCCCAAGTATTGGATAGTATTGATCTGATTTTCACACATAAAGCATAAAGTTCAAGATATTATTTGTGAGGTGAAAACTAGGAAATGGAAAGGAGACTTTGCATCTTCAACACTGTGCTTACCCCTGCAGTCAGAGCAATGATACAGCAGAAGTACTGTCTGGAAAAGTACACAGAGGCAATTGTACATTTCTCCACCTGTAAACTCACACCTCTGCAAGTCACAGAGCACTTCTGGACTCACAGTGCTACCTTACTCTTTGTTATTTAAAATGGGCTTCAGCTACTACGGTGTTTAACATCTTTATTTCTAAATCCTTGAGAGGTATCTAGAAGCAGACCATAGAGGTGTAGGAAGTAGGTAGGAAGACATGGTGGTCTCTGCTAGTCAGGTTTTGGGAGAGAAATTTTTCTCTGATCTAGTAGTCATATTGACCATAAGTATCTGAGCAACAAACACTGAGCCACCAGAGAAAGTTAATGCCAGTAGATGTTATCTTGCATCCCTAGGATGCAAGTACCTTCCATCTCTATATCTCATTTCTTATAGCGGACAATCTCCAGTAAAAACAGAGGAAGCCAAAATTCAGGCCATTTCACCTGCATCTATGAGGGAAGAGAAAAATTTCTCTTGTCCTGAAGACATCCTGGGACATGCCTGGGAGTGTAGTATTTGGGAATTCAGAGCTCTAAAGTCTAAACGACTGTGTGATTTGAAGCAAGTTGTTTAATGTGCTTCACAGTTCTTTATTTAAAAACCCAAAGTAATGCCTTCTTTCTTGGCAATCTTTCTCTGTATTAAATAGATTCTTTGTAGAAGAAACTGTCTTAGTCAAAGTCCCGTGCAGTAGTCCACTACTGAGTCTCTGATCTCAGCTGCTGGTGTAGTGTAAACAAATGCTGCTTTACTGTAACAAAGTCCTGCTTCAGTGCAGCTTTTTTTTTTTTTTTTAAGGAGGTTTGTGCCAAGCCTGATCTATTTCAAATGAATGGGGAAGCAACATTTTGATGAAAAACAACTGCAAAAAGTAACCTGCTATGCAAATTCCAAACTTCCTGTTGTAAGTTAGCACATCTGAGGATTGCAGTTCACTCTAAATCCTGTTTGACATGTGGACAGGAGAGTAAAGCAATGAAAAAAAAGGAAGAGAGATGGAGAGGTGACACAGTTTGAGAATCCTCCATGCTGACTCTAGGCAGTAGCTGAAAGGATGATGTCATCCTCTCATCTTTCTTCCCCCAGTTATTTTTGTTGCAGTGTAAGGATAAGAATATATCCATGTTTGTGTCTTCTTCTCGACACATATGCACAACACCTGTGGTTAATGAGAATCTGAGAGGAGGTGATTCTTTCCTTTATATTTTTCATACTACTTATTCTCCCTCCCCTTCTTTATGGAGATACAAGGCAATGAAAGATGGAATTTAGCCAGACTTATGCTTTTTCTTTTATGTACAGCTGTATATGTCTTGGGATATTGCAATTTGGTCCATTTCTCCTGCCCTTCCACTAAAGTTCCATCATATTTTTCAGTTCCCAGGCTAGAACAATGGGAGACCACCTTTTTCATGCAGATTCTTTTCCTCACAAGCTTTCCGTGTGCAATGCAAAATAAATGTAGCTTCAGAAAATGTCATCTTCAGATTTATCCCAACTTGTCTCAGCAGAATTGGAAAAACTGAGAGTGGAATTTTGACTCTCTGAAGTAGTCAGTTCAGATGATCTTCTACCTACAATCAAAATAACATGGACTCCCTAAAACATGTGCTTCTCTGGGACTACACGTCCCATTTGATTTGACTGTTCACCAAATGATCACTTGCCAGGTTTCCTCATCAAAACCCAAACTGATAGAAACAACAATGTACAAAATCAGATCCAAATAGTGGTTGAAATTCTTAAATTAAACAAAAAAGAGTGAACTGGTTTTGTTTGTTTGTTTAGTTAGTTTTTGTGTCTTCCACATCTGTGGGAATACGCTGTTCTAAAATGAGCCCTATTGGATGAGGTAAAGCTGGAAGTGTTGCACACTGATGCCTCCCAATGACCAATATAAAGCAGCACACTATGTAAAACTCACCACCACTCATCATCATTAGATCATCTTTTTAGGTAACTATTAAACTTATCACATACTAGCCAGAGAGTGTCTTTGTGTTAAATTCTCATTTAACATTGTGCAGTGATTACAGATTATCAAGAAAGAGGGGACAACTGCATTTTATAACGTACGTGCATGAAGCCAATAACTCATATTTTTTAATGCAGTAGTAAGAATTCCCTAGAAGCTGAAATAATACTGAGTGTGCTCCTAATTTTTAAAAATAATTTTAAAAAAATCAGTAGAAACGTCAATATATATAAAATTCTACCTACAGCTTTCTGGTATCCAACAAAGTATTTTGTTTCTAAAGAGCCAGTTCTATTATTTAAGGAGTGATTTCCCATTTGGAGTATTTTCATACTGTATAAAATTAACATTCTCTGTCTCTTTTTCCTATCTCTGTCCTTTCACAACTGTATTTAAATAGAGACTACCATAAACCAACTCACTTGTATACAATGATTAAAAAAACCCCCTATTTTAAGGAACAACCTAAAAACCTAGGAAGTTGACATCACCTTCCAGAGACAGTGTTCTTGGTTCAAGGTCAGACAATTGATCTTTAACCCACGTTTCATAGTTTAAAGTGTTTGTTGGTTTTGTTTTTTTTTTTTTTTGCACTAGTTGTCGTCTGCTGATATCAGTTCTTTTTGGTATGTTGATATTGGTAAAACTTAATGAGATTACCTATATTTTTATGAATAATTGCTACCTTGTAAACTTGCCACCTACCTACAGTGACTCTTATGAATATTTGATGATAGAAAGTACTAGGAACTTCACTGAGATGCTGACAGCAGCACAGGAATAGCTTTTTGTGTGTTTTTCTGCTTGTGTTAAACAGTATGGCACTTATATATGTGTCAGTAGTTAGGCACATCTAATATTCTTGTTCTTAACACTAGGTGTTGCATTTAAATCATAATTCTGTTGTTGTAGGAGGGGAAAGATGCAAGATGGAGGATGCAATTTTTAACATCCAGATTTCTATTTTAAGTTGAGGCAGGGCGAGTTTCGTGCTTCTAGCTGTGTATTAGCAGTTGAGGAAAAGGAAAAAATGCAGTGGAATGTACCATTTTGCAGACGCAGCCATGTTCAAAATCTAAAATTAGTATCTGTAGATCAACATTTTTGTAGATTTCTGTGCAATGTATTTACTCTCTGCAGCATTGCTTTATAGATACTATACGCATTGTGTTATATAGCAAATTAGGGAACAGCAGGCATCACCTTTTATCGTCTCTTCGTCTATTTTCTTTTTTTGTACACAGTGTAATAGAGGATCTTCACTTTGTATGTTTTTTCAAGATGTTATTGTAGGAAGCTGGCATTGAAAAACACATTCCTGTTTTGTGTTGACTTGTGGTATTTGGATTTGTTTGTATGTTTGAAAACTTAACAGCTTTTGCTATCCAACTTGCCTTACAGACCATGTTCAAAACAGAAATGAATGTTTTCTAAGTTGCTGTAGGTTGTTTAATTATGTATCTTACCTTCTGAGACTTACAGGGCTTGCTACACAGCTGTATTTTTCTTACTAAAGTGGGGAAGACAACAGCAACAGCTCTGACATTTATAGTTAGAGGGGTTTTGTACTTAAAATGATCTGGCATGGTAGTTACTAGAATAATTTTTTCCAGTAGCTCCTGCATATTGGGAGTGTAAAATTTGTAAGTTTATTATGCTACTACATTTTTCTTGAAAAGCAGTGCTTTACAGAATTTATTTTTCTTTCAGGGAATCAGTTTCCTCCCATTGCAGCTCAGGATCTTCAATTTGTTCTGAAGGCTGGATATCTGGAAAAACGCAGAAAAGGTGAGTCTAACTGTCTTTGTGAAAACTAGTGCATATTATATATCTAGGAAGTCTATATGTCAGTATTTGATGTTATATACATAAATAACTTTATACAGGAGTGATAAATAAAATGGAATAGAAGCTGAAATGTTGAGGCATTATTACGCAAAAGAAACACAGCACATAATTGCCTCTGTAGCATTAAAAGAAAATCTTATTTTTGTATCGACTAAAAAAAATCATGCTCTGAAATTTCACTGTCAGCCATAATTCAGAGACTTTCAGATATTTTTGAAGAAAATATTAGGAACATATGTGAAAGTACCATATGTTGACTTCATGTTTCAGTGAGCATCAAGATTTATTTTCCTTCAAGAGGGCAAATATTGATCTCAGCTTTAGTTCAGTCAATATTTACCTTGATTCAATAAATCTTATATTGTCACTTTAATACCCACTTAATGCTGCAATAACTCTAGGAAATATTTAGGAAGTTGTTCATTATTTCCTTATACTTAATGTTAAACATGACTTCTCTCTTTGTATGATTTCAAATTCCCATTTATTTTCTTACCACAAATTTTTATTTCTGATTTCCTTTTCAATGCCATACATTTATCTTTTTTATGTCCAGATTTTGTTTCCTTTCCTTAAGGCCTTTCCTATCTCCTCCTTCTCCTTACCTCAGCCTTGAAAAGAAGTAGTATGTTTGTGTTCAATAATGACATGAAATGCTACAACACAAATTATCTTAATTACAGACCACAGTTTTCTTGGCTTTGAATGGCAGAAACGTTGGTGTGCTATCAGTAAGACGGTCTTCTATTATTATGGAAGTGACAAAGGTAATTATAATAATTACGATAATCTTTAAAAATGATCTTTTAATGCATGGAAGAGTATGAAACCTTTAGTGGAGATGGTAACTGCAAATCTAAGGTCATTTTAAGAAGGCAAAACTTCTTTTAAAAGAATAAGTAATTCTTCAAACGGTGCTGTGAATTTGAAAAATATTCTTCAGAATATTTACATCATGTGCTTATTTTCTAAAAAGATTAAGTTACTTGCAAAAATAATTTGCACCAATTAAAGCTAGATACTAGGTGTGATATTATGCTGGTACTCAATTCATTTACTTGATATAAAATGTTCTGTCCGAATAGGAATTTGATTTTAAAACACCCTCTTGCAATAACACGTTTATAATTCTTTAAAGATTATTCTATCCAGGAAAATGTTAGTGTAAAAACCAGATAGTGGTGTTCCATGTTTCTTTCTAAATAGCATATGTTCTGAAAAAGCTAGAAATGAAGTTATACATTTAACTAAAAACCAGTTGTGGAGACTAAAGCTAGCTTCTGAAGGTGACTTTTAACTTTTAATGGCCAGTTTAGAACGAATCTGGCAGATATCACTTTGAATCTTAAAATTCAACAGTGAAATAAAACACTTGAAATTGTGTGCCAAGTGTATTTGATATTTAAGGGTAAAACAAATGATACAGAAATATATTTGAATACAATTATGTCTTTTCCCACTCCCAAATACTTATTCCTGGGCAAACTTTCCATTGAAGCTTTTTTTCTTCTGCTTATGTTTGTGTGACTTTTGAGATTATTGCAGGTAGTTATTTTGTGTTGTTTTATTCAAAGACTAATTTAATTTGGTCTAGTTTGTTTTGTTCCTCAATATGCTGACTCATTGGAACTCGTCCTGTCTTTAAAAACAAAAGACATAAAATAAGGGTCTGTTATAAGTCTGGTTTTCCTCTTACTCCAACATACTCTGTTTCCAGAGTTCTGTTAGCATATCTGTTATATTTCTCTTCTCTTTACTCTTTCCTTGGGACTTGTAGATCAGTCAAGCTTCAAAAACATAAATTATTTTATTTAAAAATTTTGAGGAAGTGTGGCCTGACACTGATTTGTCAGTGATGATTCATTTATTTCTCTGTAAAATTATCTTGTGCTATTTGTTTATATATAGTAGTACATTGCCTAGTACTTAAAAAAAAAAATCACAATTTTTTTGTCAGAATGTATTGTTAGCTCTTTAAATCTTTGTGTTTTCATTTACTATTTTTTTTAAAACAATAAACTTTGCATTTTTATTATTTTTTTGTGTCTACGCTGAGATTAATTGGGCTTTCTAGAATGTGATCCTTGGATTAAGGCAAGAAAACTGCCCACCTGTCCATTTTTTCCATCCTTTTTTGTTTTAATATCCTTTTGCAAAAACTTGACTGTTAAGGCTGTGCTGTTCTAATACATATGCTGAAAGTTAAAATACATGGAAGCACATTCCCTAGCACTCAGCAGCTAGTGTAATGTTAGGAATTGACTGTGATATAATGTGAGATCTCTTGCCTTTATGGATTTATAGACATTTATAGCTTTTGTAGGCTGCAGATTGTTTGAGAAGGATCCTCCTAGCTGTCCGTAATCTAATGATATAGAAGAGACATGTAATCCATGGGAATTGTATAAGCATACGCAGATGCAAACAAATCAGATGCATGAATATCTGCCCAACCTCCACGTGAGTGATGCTGTTGGTGCAGAAAAAACTAGCATAGCATGGTGGAATAATTTCATCTTGTGGATCTGGGATGACCAACAATCACTCCAGAACTTGCCTTTGAAGAAGAAAACTTTTTTCCAAACTGGTCAGAGATAGTTTCTTCAGCCTTCCGATGCCACGATACATAAAGGTGCCCCTTCCAGTGCAGAAGGAAATTACCATGACTGTGTGGAAACTGGCTACTAGTGACTATGATAGTTCCACAGCAAAGTGGTTTGCTGTTGAAACTAAGCTGTCGTCCTGATGATTGTGAACCTACATGCTGCTGTTTATCATGGTGTTTATGAGACTGTCATCATGGATGAGGTATGTGAGGAGACAATCCTGAGGAGATCTGTGATTTAGTCAGTTTTCTCTCCCAGTACTATGACCAGCAATGGTACTTGCCACAGTATGCTGTCGTATTGGGGCCCTTATTTTCTGTGACTCTTGATACTGTACCAGGTAACTTGGACTACATAGAAAATCAATGTGTGTTCTTACTGACAGTAGAAAAGTGGTGAGATGTGCATTTGGTGGCTTCAGCTAAATTGCTACCACCTTCTGTGTGACTGGGATGGTGTCTCTAAATGATGTTAGTCTGCCCTAAGCTTATGGTGTTTACAGATGCGTTGTATCAGCTGGGCCCTGGTTTCTGACAGGTTTCAGGGCTGATGCAGACAACAGGAAAATTCCCTCTCATCGATGTGAACCTGGTTCAAAGAGAGATGGGGATTCTGTATGTGCTCAGTCCTGATGCCTGCATTGCTTTTAATGGGTAATGCAGTGCTGGTACCTATGTCTTGGGGGATTTAATGCAGACAGGCAGCAGGGATTTCCAGGTCTTGCTTGTCTTGTTTGGTGTTGTGTATGTTTTTAAAACTAGGGACATAGACAAATAATATGTGAAGGATATTTTGTCTGGTGCAGTGTTCCATTTTGTTGACTAAGATTTGATTTTCACAATTAAATATCAGTGTTAATATAACTCAATGATAGATGTGAGGCTATAAAAGTCTTTTCATTAGTTTGTATAGATTTGTTGCTTCTAAAACACTTAATTTTTTTTTCTCCTTTTTACATTGGGAAAACAAGCAGAAATATGGAAGTGTATAGAGCTCACAAACATATGTAAGGAAAAGTTTCAGAATTATTAATTCAGAGTGGAATGATGCAAAATCTGAGGCCTGTTCCAAGAAAATACAGTAATACCTAAAGCCTGTGAAAATGCAGTAATTGACCATGGGTTTGTGTATGTGTGTGGTTTCATTTAAGAGATTAAAAGCAACTTTTTAACAGTTGTGATGGCTACAGGCTAATGAAAGTCTTGCTTCCTTGTTTCCTTTTCTGTTTTGTTGTACATTTGGTGCAGCATTGGATAGTGAAACAGTGTTATTTATCCTTGCAATATAGACAGGTGTAAGCCAATCACCTACTTTTTTTCTTTTTCCCCTTGATAAATGATTTATGGAGTAGCTGGAGGAAGAAGTCTTAAAGTTTTGACCCAATTGAATGTCAGAGAGGTTTCGCAGGAAGTGCATGTGTATTTGTGCTTCTGCTATGAAACCAGTTGCCAGCACATAGCCCACAACATTGCAAAGAAGTGTGTTCAAGTGTCAGAGATGTCTTGGATTTCCAGAAGCTTGCATGATCCTCCGTTTCATAATCTTTCCTTCAATAAATGTTCCATAATCCTTTCTTTTTCTTTGCTTCCGTGCAGGTGACTCCTGACCTGGGTACCCTGTTTGCTTATCACTTTTTCCACATAATCTCTGGCTGTTTATGTGTAATCGGACACCTAGGTGGTATGGCCTTAAAGTGCATGTGTAGAAGGAAAGCCAATTTGTTGCTTTATAAATGAATGAATTAATAGCTTCATGACTTTTTTCCTCACTAGGCCATAATTGTATATGCCCTTCTGTCTCAGCAAACTGGAGAGATCAGCTAAATGTTTAGCAAGACAGTAATTGATACTATCATGGTAATTTTTTCCCCTGTTAACGGACACTAAAAATTTATTTTCATTTTTATAACTTGAAAATGCTATCTGCCTGCCTGCCAGTAGTATGATACTGAAGATGAAAATAATTTATACGCTTTTAGAAAAATCTTTATTAAAAAAAAAATTATAATGGACATGAAAATTCTGGATTTCTATGAATAGCAAGATAGTGATGGCCAGGCCAATGGATGAACTACTAGTTTTTGTGCAAAAGAGGGGATGTGGTTTATTTTGTGTTTTGTTTTTTCTGAAGGGCTTGGTGACTGAATGATACTAAGGGAGAAGGAAGCCTAGTTAGAATTGCATTTGCAATTCTGTCCTAGTTAGTCACGTAACCAGGCTGCTGGAATTTCTGCCATGTGCTTAGTGTGCAAATTTCTCCTTCTAGGGATGAGGAAAGATATAGAAGTCTAATGCAAAGCTGTTGAAATAAAATTTTTCTCTTAGCTATAGACCTCCTTCTTGTAGTCCTTCCTCTCTGAACAACTGCTTAGGAAAGACAAAAATCCTTGTTTAGTTTGGACTTTACTTTTGACAGAATCCATAATTGAAATCTTCATGAATTGTGCATGTTCAATAGGGCTTTGTAGTCGGGTGATGGCAATCAAAGACATCTATCTAATGAGTACTGAATCTTCTGCTTTGAGAATGTTTACATTCACTTTACTTGTACACAACAGTTATTTTTTAAAATAATGCATTATTAGTGGAAGGTGTACCTTTCGAAGTCTGAATTTAAAAAACTGGTGACTTTCAGTCGTTGCCTCTTAATTTTGTAAATTGGCATTTCTTGGAGGATTAGATTAAAGAAAAAAAGTCAATTATATTTTAGATCTGCTGTCTAAAAGGGAAGAGATCCCGAGCATGCTTTTGGAAAGAACTGTTCAAAAAACTGGAAAAGGAATTGTAATTTTGGAGATACTGACACTATTTTTAGAAAGCAGACGTCCTGCATATGGAAGAGTATATGAAACTACATTTAGCATGAAGCCATGTAAACCGTAAGATGTCACAGGCTCCTAATTTCAAGATGAAGAGAATTAAATTATACTTTCTAATAGCATCTATAAATACTTTATCACTCATGAAAATCTATTTGCCTTTGTTTCTTATACCTTTCTCTGTAACTTGTTTCCTTTCTAACTAGCCTCTCTGTTCTTCAGCATGCACTAATTCTTTTTACATGTGCTAATAATATGGGCCACATCGCCTTAGGCCTCAAATTTACAACCCAATCATTTCAAGACCCCACTGAAGGTTTACCCTTCTTTGTTTTAAAAGTTCCCATGGACTCAGTTATGCAAGGTTACTTCAAACCCCTTTTTCTTGCTTCTCTTGAGACTTTTTACTAATAGAATATTGGCTCTGTTTCTGTTGTTAACAACATTTCACTGTTTTTAGGATAAATTGAGTTTGTATGTAAGAAAAATATTTATAGTGGCTCTGAAATTTCATTCAGATTTTCTTTTTCTATTTTAAATATAGCACCCATGTTTGTTTTTCTCAAATATCTATGTACTAGTTTTGACTTTAATACTTAGTGCCTGACTCTCCACTCTGTTATAATAGCTTTTTACAATTCTAAAATCCTTATGCAAAATGATCTACACAGGCTCATATTAGTTTTTCAGTTGTGTGCCTGATATGAGGAGAAGGGAGAAGCAGGATGAGAAGGAGATGAAAGCAAAGGACAGCTTATTCTGATGTGAGATTTGACTTCATTGTAGAACAACCTATGCTTGATGGTGTTTGTGATCCTTTTTTGCTTGATGGTGTTTGCAGTCCTCATTTTGTTTTTACAAGACTGATAATGTTATACTTTTTGCAATTCTGTTCTATGTTGTTCTGGAACAGTTTAAGGGTTTGCCAGTGTTGAATTGCAAAGCCCTATCTTGAGAAAATAAGAGGCAGGAAGAATGTTATTGTTCTTCAGAGGAGTGTGTTCCACCTGCGTGTCTATCCCTAGTTCCTCCTAAATATGCTGCTGTATTCCTGCTTAGGCAAAACTCCTGTTCTGATTTGGGAGTTCCGAATGAAAGTGAAATTCTATAATGTAAATGTACTTCCTGAAGCTGCTTTTAAGCTTCCCATCGTAAAACCCAAATATTTAATTTTGTCTCCAAGTAAAATCTTTAAGTCTTCAAAGTTTTAAGCATCAAAAACTGTTTAACTCTTCTTAACGCAGTCTCCAGAAAATATTTCCGATATAAACAATAGAACTTTAAATGTGAGAGTTCACAGAAATCACTGTGGCACCAACTTCACAGGACAGCTTTAAACTAAAGGCTTAAGTCTGTCTGCACACATATTTAGCTGCAAGCCTTTGGTGATAAATGAAGTCAAGATGATTGTTGAGTCTGATGATCACAGGATGGCCCTGCCTTCAAGCCTGTACCCAACTACTGTGCCTGGCCAAAAGGCTACCATGGGTCATGTTTTGCTCCACAGTGGTCAGGTAATGGGGTTAGTGTCCAGTCCTACCTGGAAAGATAGTTGCTAGAGCAACTGGGAATCGTAGACCTCCATTGCTTGTCACCATCAGAGCGTGCAACTGAGGTATAGCTGACCTGTGTCCTGCCATTTGGTGTTTGTGAAATAATTTCTCAGGACATAGTTTCCTAGTAAACATTCAGGTCTTATCTCTGGCTTGCTGCCACAGGGCATATGAATGCGTATTTAAGAGTGTTTCGACTTTAATGGGTCCTGGGTCAGGGCTGTGAAGTGTCTCATTGTCTTAAAATTTCCTCATGGTGCACATTTGCAGCATATACAGATTCCTAGGATGGACTTTAATCAGAGGTACTTTAATGTACAGGCAATTAGAAGCAAAAGTAGCGATACTGTGACTAGTTTATTGCTATAAAGGTCAGGGAAAGGCTTTAATAGGAAAGGATATATTTTTTTATTTTGGTAGTGCATACAGGTAATTTTCATTAGCGCTGGAAGAGCGTGTTCAGAGAGATAAGACAAAGGCCATATAGACAATAAAAACAGCATCTTTGTGTTTTAACAGTAAGTGGTCTTCGAAAGAATGAGTACCAGTACTGAGATCATCTGAAGCGAGCTCTGTATTACCATAAAAGGGATCTTCCACATCACAGAGAAGCAGTCTCAAATAATCCAAGAAAAAAAATTTGAAGATTTGCTTCATTTTTATCTTGACAAAATGTTTTTACCTTTTGAACCTAGTTTTTGTTTACTCTTTCTATATGCTCCCGTTTTTGTGCATTTTGATAAACCTCCAGGATGGGAGAGTGAGAAATTAATGTGTTTTACTTCATCTTCTCCCTGAGGTTGCAAGTGAGGGAACAATAAAATTTCCAGGCAGAAATGAATTTCATTAAAAGAGGACTTAGTTAACCCATTGCAAGTTGTTATTTCTAATACCTGTCTTGGTGGATTGAAGAAATATAAAATATTAGTGCTGTATCATTAGTGTGTATTTAAGATGCAATAAAACTTACTGTGAGGGAAAGGAGTAGAAGAGAAAACAGAGTGCCCTGGATTTTCTCATATAATTGTGTTATTTAGTATTTACTTGCCCTGAGTGAATGTTCATAAAAAGGTGTAACGACAAAGAATTTGTGTCTATGTGCATGCAAGATTACTAGCAAGAGTACTTGTATGGTGACTGCCTTTATGTCCATTGATGTTCATGTTGTTGTTTTAGCCGATTTTTGCCTTCTCAGGAGTGGAAAAAAAATTGTTTTCCTAGTAAATGTCCATAAAGATGACAAAATTCTGTTGAAAGTTGTACTTTTTCTTGGTTTATCTGCCATAGAAGCTTTTTCCTTTTATTGACAAACATGAGCAATGGGTGCTTGAATTGCACCTAAGTTTTACTGAAGAAACTTTGCCTGACAATTAATGCTTTACAGTGGAAAAATCCCACACTGAATGTAATTTTCTTTCATTTTCAAATACACTTTGTTCTTTCTTTGCCTGAGCAAAATGTGACTGGTGATGCCTATCTTCACTTGAATGCTGCACTGTGATCTACAGAAATTGCAAAACTGAATTACTTCTGCTTTTTTTGTTTGTTTTTAATAAACACCAAAACATGCCAGAGCACATAAAATCAGATGTGGAGTTTGGTCTCAAGAGCTCAGAAGAAGTGCACAGGTGCCACTTGACAAACATCCAGTATATTTAAACTCAGGCCTGTTCTAAGTGATAGTTTTATAAACCAGAACCTTTGAAAAGTAGAATTGTCTTTAAAACAACCACATGGCTCTAAGTAATAAACTGTGGTAGGGCTCAGTACTTTTATTAACTAATTAAACGTCTGCTGTGTTGAGAGAAATACTTTTGGAACACACACCTGAATTTATAACAAAATTCATTCTGTATTTATGCCATGTGGAAAAAAGGCACATCTGGGAGTGGGTGGGAGAATGTGAAAAGAAGCTTTTCCAATTGCTTAAAATGGGGTTTGAAGTTCATTTTGTGAGTTGAAGTGGTTAGTCTAGGAAGTATCTAGACAGGTTTTCCCATTGGTTTACTGAGACACTGATTTATAGGAAACGTGTCTCGCAGGTTCCAGTTCTTGCCTTTCCCTAGATACAGGTGTCATAACATGTAAATAAGACCACCATCTGCAAACATTGCCCTGTGGAATTTCTTAGGCATCCTACAGAAAAAAATGCACTTTTGCATACATCTTCCTTTAAAATAAAGCTTTATCTCCAGAAACATCACTTAATCATTTTGCTAAAAACCTCTATGTTCTTTGTAAAATTCATGAAATAGAAGCCAAAATCTGAATAAACGATAACCTGCTGAGCCTCTTACGTTCAGTGTTGTAAATGAAGCTCTAACTTTGTTTTTTATCTCCGACAGACAAACAGCAGAAAGGTGAATTTGCCTTGGAGGGCTACACCATCAGAATGAATAATAGCCTTCGGAAGGATGCAAAGAAAGATTGCTGTTTTGAAATCTCGGCTCCTGATAAGCGCATTTATCAGGTTGGACTTTTTAACGTTGACTTGAAATTAAATTGATAAAGCCGTTACAATTCCAGTCACTGAATTAACATTTCAGTAAAACAACTTTCACTGACATCTTAATGAAAAAAGGAAACCATGGCTTGCTTATATTGTATATTCATACATTAGGAAAAAAGTCTAATTTAAAATATGTATGTATGTGTTAAAATATTATCTTTTTAGACAAGAGCAAGGAAATCTATCATCTTTCTCTATCGGTCATGTCAATGTTAGCATTTTAATATCTATTATATAGTGTGTCTGTGATTTCTTGAATGAATTAAATAGCAAAAAAACCTGTTAATATATATCAGTGTTAAATACATATTGTATTGGTCATGGCTTTGCAAGGAAAATCTACATAAAGACACATATCAGCTATGCAATTCAGAGATCTATCAGCTAGACATCAGTATGGAATGTAAGTTTAATAAGTTTTAAATATCTGAGATTGCAGTTGAAAGCCAGTTAATTAAGCTGTCAGGTAGCGTGTTGGAGTCTGACAAGAACACTTTTAAGAAAACTGTACCCAGCAGTCTAAAGAAATTCATGGGTGTCTTCTAATTGTCAAGGGCAAATTTTGTTCATCAGTTCTGGCTTTGACATTGATGAAGAGAAGCAGCTTTTTTCTGCACAGCTGCCAGCTGCTGATCAGAGTTTCAAATCCATCATCCTCTCCTTCAATTACGTAAATTTGTCAAAATTAGCTGTACATTATAAGAAGCATCCTTGCAAGAAAAGTACCACAAGACATGAAAAGAATTACTAATGGTTTCTTGAGGAAGTGACGAGAATGCTACAGTCACTCTTTTTATTGATAATGAAATTCTAGTTGTGTTTTTGTCATTACTGCTAGTAGTTATTAATACATGTTTAATAGTTTACAGCTGCCACTCCCAAAGAAGCAGAGGAATGGGTGCAGCAAGTCAAATTTGTAATTCAAGGTAAGCCAGCCAGTACAGGAGCAGCCTTTGTTGCCAGTACTGCTTAGTGATGGTAGTTCTTGCCGTTAACATGTCATGTTTGTACATATAGTATTCCAAGTGTTGAATAGCAAGTCCCAGTTTTCAGCCATATTGTAGCTTTTATTTGTCTGTTCTCCTTTTGCAAGATACCTACTTTTCTCTATAGAATATTATTTAGCTTGAAAGCTTTCACAGAATCACAGAATCTTAACGGCTGAAGGGGACCTCAAAAGATCATCTAGTCCAACCCCCCTGCCAAAGCACAACCACCTAGAATAGGTCACACAGGAACTTGTCCAGGTGGGTTTTGAATGTCTCTAGAGAAGGAGATACCACATTCCCATCTGGGAATATGTTGCAAGCACTAGGTCATAGGAGAGTTGTGTTTTCAGTTTGCATAAATTTCTACTTAGGCATTCTTTCCTAGTAAATATTAACTTTTTGAACTACTGTTACATAGATATGGAATCTAATACTATTCCTGAGGAGGAAGAAGAATATGACGATGTTGGACAAGTGAGCAATGAGCCAGTAGATGATAGCATTTATGAAGAAGTTAAAGGTATTGTTGAAATTTTTTACTTTGTGACTTGTGATCGTTTTGTCTTCTCTGTTTCTGGTTTGATAACTCTGAGTGGCTGAAAGTAAGCTAGTAAAGTAACCTGATGAATAAGATACTTTCAGTTTGTGAGTTTTGCTATGACATTGAAAAAAAAAGTGTCTTCAACCATGTCTGAGTGAGAACAGTTCAGTTTTCTTTAGCAGGAGCATCAAAATAGTGCAGAATGTGTAAAAGTGGTCTTAGGGGACTTTTGGATCATTAACTTTCTTTGGTACACTTTTTTTTTTTTTTTAAATTACAAAATTAACTTGTCTTACAACTTTTCCACAAACTTGCCTCTGATTTTTTTTTTCTTTATTCATTTTGGCACTTGTATTAAGCAAAAGTTTCCTATCACACCATATATTATCAGCTACTGCCTAATACATGATGCAAAAAAACACTTCAAAAAAGCAGTATGTTGATTTGAAAAGGCTCTGAAGATGAACTGTAAATAAAGCAACATGAGGTTTGGCATTGATTTGTTTAATATCTTCCGTCATGATTGTGATTACACAAAAACTTTTTACTGGGGACTTTCTGATGTGGTCAAATGTTGTGTCTCTAAATATCCAAGTGTACCTACCAGATGACAAAACAGACAAAAAAATAGCTTGGCAAAAGTTCTTGAAGTAGATTATAAACATTCAAGTATTAGGAGAAAGGTGATCATTCTTGAATATATTTTAAAACCCTATGAATTAATAAATTTTTCAGTTACTGTTAGTTAACAAATAATACTTTAAAGTAATTTGACAGTTAATAGCCACTTTGTATTAAATAATGTTCTGCACATGTCTCCTTGTTGTTTGGGGCAGTCAATTATCAGCAATAACTTGAGAGGAAAAATTGGTCATGTCATGTGATGCTGTCTAACTTTCTGTATCAGTTGGATTGACTATTTCGACCTTAGGAGAAAATATCATTGTATAGGATGCCTTGGTTTTCATTTTAAGGTCATTTCAATGAACCAAATGAGCAGCAACATGAGTGACTGGTGAAAGTGCTTATTAAAAAATTGTAAAATTATAGCTGCACTCAATTCTTTAATAGTTGGGGTTTTTTTGCTTCAATTTCTCTCAATTGTACCTGGACCGCTTCAGCACAGAATACATATTTTGCTGAAATGGGGTGCGGCGTACCACATATGCTGAAAACTTCTGCAGTGAATATAGAAACTATATTACAGGGCTTAATCTTACAACTAGAGAATACAGCTGAACCTTATTGCAGAGCTTTTTGAATGCTCAGGTTCTTAAAGAAAGTGGACTTGTATACTTGCTTATGCTTTTGTTAAAGAAACTCTAGATGTGTCCTGCGATAAATTACTTTTCCAAGCTTCACTTACCTTACCTGTTCTTTTGAATCTCAAACAATAAGTAGAACTGGAGCAGTAACATAGACGTTTTTGGTAGAGGACCAACAGTTAATATATGCTTCAAGTTTTTTATTTTGACCTCTGTCTTTGGAGGTCTGCCTTAGTGTGATTTTACCAGGATTTTGAATATTTTCACTTGTATCCAATTTTTATGTCAGTTTTCCAGGAACTGTCTCCTAATGTGACTAATAAATCTGAAATGTAACAGAAGAGCTGTCACAAAGAAAGGATATCTCTTCTGTTATTCAAGAAATCTAGTTGCAGTTTTTAGTTAGTGCTTCATTCTTGTGTTCTCAAGCATGGATTATCTTTATCTCATGCCTTCTCCATCTCATTTATTTTAATTGTAATCTCTTCTGGAAGGACCATCTTACCTTGTACAGTAGAGCTGTCGTGTGTTGTCATAACCAAGTGAAAATAAAGAATAAGTTTGCAATATATTTTAGATGATTAAAGCATCTTTTCCTCTTTCATAAGTGTGTTTTAAAAATCATTTGCTTAAATGAAATTGAAAACTTACGGCTCTGATACCTTAGAGAAGTCTTTCTCTTCTTAATACATAGTGATATTGAACAGTATTAGATGAAATACTAGTTGACAACCTCACAGGAGTAGACCTTGGTTTTTGTATAGCTATTCGTCTACAGAGGGTAGAAAGGCACTCTCCAGTTTGGTCTCATCTGCCTTAATTAGACTAGTTTGCTGTCCTTTCCATTTTTCCAGGTAAGTGAATTACTCGCTTCCTTTCATAGTCAGAGGGTGGAGCATCATTCCTGCTGTTACTTGACTTAACAACACAGAACAAATAAGGGATTCTGAATGTCTGTTAAGAGAACAGAAAAAAAGGAATTATTTGTACACCCACAAAGCTATGCTAAGCTCTGGAAGGCAGAAGGCAAATATGCCAGATCCCTGTGAAGAGGCAGAAAAAATTAGTCTTGACTTTGTTTTTATCCTCAGAGCATTTTCATGTTAGAAGCTTCTGACCCCCTGTTTTGACAGATTCTCTAGCTTTATAAATGTTGAATTTCAGGCACATAGCTCATTGTACCTTGTTATTATTTATTTGGCTATAGTTTGCAATTTCTCAAGTAAGATTTTGCATTTCTGTGGCTCTCCACTAATTTCTGTATCAGTATTTCAGAAGCAAATTAAGCCAGTTCATTGTGCAGACCATTTGGTAATATTTGCTTTGGTATTGGAATAAAGGCTCCTTGAAGTCAAAAGAGGACATGGAAATTTTTGCACAGTTTTGAAAACTGAGAGTTTTTGAGAACTGTTGCAGTAATTAGGACTGATTGATACTGTATTCTCTAGCTATCTCATTGCTTAGCTATTTTTTTTTTTTATCCCTGCTTCTGGCTGGAGAGAGTGTAGATGAATTTTCCAGGCAGGAGCTGGATAGCTTCAAACCAATGTGCAGGATAGTAACAGTGTATTAGCCAATTAGAATAATTTCAGTGACATTCAGATTCAGATACAGTCTTCTGGCAGGAGCGAGTTAATAGTTGGAGTGGGTACAGAGAGGTGGGAAAATTAATTTTAATCTGTTAAGTCAATCTTTTTTCTTTACCAGCACAAACCAACTCATGTTTACCATAGAAGCATCATTTTCCTGGTTCTCAGTATTTTACAGTGGTTATTTAGGTAGAGTAAATAACAACAGAACTGCCAAAGATTTCTCAACTTATCAAGCTGTCCTTGCATGATTCTTCAGGAAAAGGAATCTTTTTACAGTCTTCAACAAGCTAAGCTTATGTCCTTTTGTTTAGAAAAAAAACAACTGTGGAGGAAAACTTAGTTAAGCAAAATTAAAAATACTGTCTATCAAGGCCCATTTTTACTTAATTAGATATTTACTTTTTACCTTAGTCTATAAAATTTTGCAGTCCACAGTTAGATATTATAAGCTGTAATGTATAATAACTTCTAAAACTGTAATATTAAATAACTTTATGTGTGTGTAAAGCTATCTAGACACATAGAATTTTTAACTTAGTGGTGTTTAGGAGAGAATATGATCTCTAATTTACCTCTTCTTGGCAAGAAGGAAGTTTGTAGTGGAGTTTGAGTGTAAGTTTGATCTGTCATTCATGAACATAGCAAATATTTGTGTTCTCAAAATGTAGCATCAGATATATTGATTTTTTGGCACCAGAAGTGAAGATTTCACAGTGCTGTGTTAATAAAAATGCCTCCTTTTCCAGGAGACCTCTGCTTATTTTAGAGTTTTCAATACACCACAGTTGGGGTATGTGGGCCCAACATAGCATTTGGTATCAGTCTCAGCTGTGGATTATAGCTGTATAATCAGTTCCTAAAACCAGTAAGATAAAATGAAGCTGTTAACTGGTCATTGTAAAAGAGAACAGTAGGCTTAAGCCAGCAGATGCACATTTGCATTTGTTATTTGCCGCAAGTACTTAGGGAATTCTTTATTTCTTGTCCACAGAAGTTTTATACAATGCTGATGTGCTATCAGGTTTTTATTTTTTACTTTTTCCACAGAAATAATTTTAAGTGCTTTTAATTAATAAATGAAGTGATTTCGAAGTATAAAGTATAAGCAGGGTCTGGAATTTTTGAAGCTGATAACACTGGATGCAAGATCAGCATTGTTTAGGATAGTAATAAAGATGAGTTTCCAAAGTAATTACTGAAAGTGTTTTGAATAATTTCCGTAATCTTTCAGAATCAATAATACAGCAAGGGATTTTTTTCCTTTTAAAGCAGTGAAGATAGGTAATTCTTCAAAACCTTTCAAAGGTTGGATTTCAGTGTTGTTAAGAGTTTAATATTTTTCACTTGTTTAGTCATTCATTCCGTTATTTTTTTTATATATGGAGTATTTTTGCCCATATTATCTCGCTAATCAGTGGAATCCCAGAATAAGGAGAAGGAAGTGCTACAGGGCTAACTGAGTTTGCTGTGAATCAAAAGTAATAAAAATAATACAACAGCAGTGAAAAGCAGATGTATACTACCTTTTCGTGTCAGGAAATGGTAAAGATTGTTTTTCTGTCTGTGATGTATGGTTTTGTTGACTTGATCACTGGGATTTGGGGTCTACTAAGTGTCTTTGACTATATGCCAGACATAGAAATCATTGAAAAATAACCTTTTAACTCTGTATTGCTGAATCCTAACTGCTAGGATGAAATTGAGCTCTATCTGAATTCTCTGGGTTTTGAGGCATTACACTTACAGGATTTACGTATACCTTGGAATGTCCTTCAACTAGTATTAAATAATCATAAGACATGAGTTACGAATCCAGACAAGTTTTTGTATTTAAAGACATTGCATCCAGAAGGTGGTGAGGAAGTTGATACCTGGACCACAGCCTTTGTTTCCCGCAGGAGCTGTGGCTTTATCTTCAACTAATGTAATCCTACATCTAAAGAGGGAAATTTTTCTTTCTATTGATGTTAGATGTCAGTGTTGGAAGAGGAGGTAAGACAATCTCATATAGCTAAAAAGAATGAGATTCCCATTGCGTGGGAAGTGGCAAATCTTCAGGAAGGAAAATAAGGTTCACAGGCTTTTCTGTGTTTCTTATAAACTGAATATGAAGTGGTGCTCTGTGAACAACAGGTGGCCCATAGCTGTCAGGAAGCCTACTGTCTGTGATGCAATTCAAGCCCTGCTCCCCCATCACACAAATGTTGACAAACGTGCAAGGGTGGAGGCTAATAAAAATGGAATAATAACTGAATACTCATGTTTTGAATGATTTGCATGTGAAGAATATTTTCAGTGATTGGACTTGGGGTGCAGTTGTCTACAGAGTAGTCTTAAAAAAAAAGAGTAATATGCATCTGCTCCAGCTGTGAGATTCAAAGCAGTTAATTACAGTATCTACAGTGAATGGAAAATATGTGCTATTAATATTAGGTATTTATTCTTCCCTCTTTGAGCTGCATGCAAGACTTCACAGTTTTCAGATGTTTCAGACTTTGTAGGTTTCAGAGTTTAAAGGTACAGAAAATGGAAATGACCTTCCTGAGGCTGTGGACAACTGTTAAAACAAATTAAAAGAGTTTGTGTTGGAAAGACTGTGTTTATCAAAGTCTTGGGTTGGCAAAGGCTGACTTTTATTTCTATATTTCTGAGATTAAGAAAAAGAAAAATACTGTAAAGCCCAGTCAGACCCTGCTGTCCCCCCACCCCAATCTGCATTGTCTATTGACATTTTGAAGCTTATTTACTCAAAATTAGAAAACATAACTTAATATCTACAAAGGAAGTATTTTAAATCATGCTTTATGTTTAAAAGACTCTTTCAAAAAACTAATTAGCACACAATTAATTGAAAGGAATTTACTTATTTCAGTCAGATATTTAATTGCAAGTACTGATCAATCATTTTTATACTATTTTCTGTGTACCAGCACTAAACAACTTTTGACACTATTGATTTCTAAAACCAATCTGATGTGAACAGTATATGACAGAAGTTGTTTGTTATTAAGAGATAGAATCCTGTCTCAGAAAAGCTTGTTATCCTGGTGAGACAAAATCACATAAAGTAATTTTACTTGTATAATAGTCTTTTTGATGTTGACTCTGTTTTTGACAGCTAGTGTCATGTTAACTGAGAATAAAGTTTATGCATGCATGTCCTCAATGGATTATAGGCCCAAAGTTTTTTTCTTTTGAAAGCAAAGTAGGTTTTTTTGGTAACACAGTTTGTGTCTAATTAAGCAGCAGTCTGGTGATTCTAATGCAAAGAATTAACAAGAAATGTCTTGGTGTGTAAGAGAGTTTAACCATAAATTTGAGGAATTGCTGTAGTTTAGGACTTTCAAGTGTTAATTCTATTATGTCTATTTAGAAAGTAGAACTCTTGGCCTTTCTCTACTGCTGGGGTATAACTGTGATGAATACTATAAAGATAGATCAAGGAACCTTTACTTTTTGAATTTGTGATGAATAACTGCATATCAGGCTATTAAAACCATTGGGTAGAGTGTTTTGAGAAACAAGAGCAACCAGAGGTTATGTGGTGCCTCAGGCTATTGCTTCTCAACTTTTCTGGTTTCCACGAGGTAGCTATTAAATAACCATAATTTATACAACTGGATTTTCAAATAAGACCCAGCAAGGTGGGCTTTAAAGGCTGAATTAATCACTCTGTTACTGTAGGTACAACATTTGTTCTTAAATTTTTCAGCCTAAAGAAAGGCATCAGCATAAATCTTTCTGTATGTCTTTTCTTCTCAGTGTGCTTTTTATTTACTCTTCACTCAAAATGGAGAAATTAGCCAAATAAAATTCTACTCATTAACTAGAGCTTCCTGAGTTTTGTTGGCTGTAGAAATGTATACCTGACTTGCTTGTGTGTTACTATACTGTTTGCAATGAATGTCAAGTTTAGTTTACATGTATACAAGGAAGGTAAAATAAGAAAAGACTGCCAGTTTTCTTGTCTTGGCTGCTGGTCCCTCAGCTGGGTAGGAATTCGAAAGAAGCAGGTTGGTTGCTTCTAGGAGAGGAGGATCAGCAGGGTACAGCTCCCAGACAGTGGACCAGGCAGAGAGAGCAAGATGCAGCAGTCTGCTGTGCCCTAAAGTAGAGAGAAGGATGCTCCAGGGAAGTGCAGGTACACAGATAAGCTTAAGCAATGAAGGGAAGAATGTTTTTCTAAGAAGCCAGAAGAGACTGAGGAAAGTTTTTGGCAAATCATTAAGATTTGAATTAGACAGAATAGTAAAAGGAAAGTTTTCTCATCCAGAAAGGGGATGGTTGGCACGGGAAGTATTTCAGACCTTTTTTGAAGTCATCTTTTTCCTAGCAGATCCTGATTTCCTTCACCTAAAAACTCTTGAGTTTGTGTTCTAATGAAAACTGGTTTAAGATTTGGGGAACTTTCAATATCCTTAAGGAAGAGATTACAGCACTCTGGTTTTATCTTAGCAGACTCTTAAAATTCTGTCCTTGAATCTTGAAGGCGACAATGAGTAACACTAGGAATTAAAGGAAGAAATCTCATTTATGAACTATTTCCAGATCTCTGCTGTCCAACCTCATGTCTCTGAGGTGCATTTCAGTATGTTGCATGTAGGGCTAGTAAGGTAGCACTGTAGCTATAATTTTCTGCTTATTTTGGATTTAACCAGATTTTTCTTTTCTAGTGAATCATATCAAGAATATTTTTACAATTGCTCTATTTCATCATTCATCATTAAAGGATTTAGTCTAGTTGACATAATTTAATTTTATGGCATCGGCCATAAACAATGAAAAGAAGCAGTGGTGTGGGTTTGTTACTTTTCATGAAAATATTAAAAGAGTGAAAGCTGATGTGGTTGGTTTTTTTTTTTTTTTTGGTCAACGTGCAGTTAATGATCAACACAGAGAATGCAAAAATGTCTTGGTAGAACATTTTTAAAGGAGTTAGGAGAGAAGCATCTGGGAGACAGACTTTTCTTGTGGAAATATGCCAACAACTGTGTTGTGTTTCCTTTCACTAAAGTGAGCTATGCTGAAATGCCTTGCCTTATATCTCTTTTTTGAGTAATTTATGGAATCAGACTAGAAATTTGAATACTTTAACCCTGCATATCATTAAAGGCTATTATGAGGTTTAAACAAGATGCTTTCTTTATGAATTTTATATATGTAAATATTATGTCAAGGCACATTTGTCACTAATAGGGATATGTAGTTTTCAGAAATTGCTTTTAAATTTAAATATTGCTGCTGATCAGTGAGTATGGGAAACTTTACTAGACATTTACAGACTTTTTTCTGTATACCGTAGAAATTTAAGTCTGAGAAATATAACCCCTGTATACGATTGTCAAATAACACCGTAGTACAGGGATATTCAGTAGAGATTAGTTAATTAAATTTTTCATTACTAGGTATATTTACTTAGAGAGCTATTTATATTGTCTATGTAGATTTTCATAGTCACCACATTTATTTTAGCAAATCATGTTAATAATAAGGTTTACAAAATGTCATGTTGAACACTTAAACTATTTACGTAACTAAGAGCTATTATGGGATGAGAGAACAAACAAATTTATTTTAGTTAAAGTGAATACATAAATATTTTTTAATGTTTATGTATAAGAATGTACTTATACGCATGCCACACATATTCAGGCAACCAAACTGTAGCACAAATTCCTGTGAACCTACAATGCAACCGTGGAATCAAAATAACAATCATTGTTTTGTCCCTTTGAGCTACTAATTTGCATTCTGTACCATAATTGCAACTACTTTTTTAGGTGGTTAAGAGGGAACAGAGAAAGGAACATTTTTTGTTAATCAGCTAAATAATTAGATGAGTGTGTAGGAAGAACATTAAACCCCAGAAGGTTTCCTTTACATTGTTGAGGCCTATTAGGAGCAGTACCTTAAAATATTTTATTCCTTTAAAAAGTATTTAGGTATGGATTTAGGTAGGCTACCTATTCCCTTGATTTCACATGCCAGATTTGAGGCTGTAGGAATATTTTTAGATGTGGAGCAAAAACTGTACTTTTGTTGCAAGCTAACATGAAACTTTATCTTCAGACATGCTTCTGTTAGGTGTGGAAGTTGTTATCTAGTCTCTTGATCAATAAATATAGGTAATGTTTTAAAAAGTACCTAATCAAACTTAAGGAATTTGTAAGGAGCTAGATTCTGAAGTTGCTTATGAAATTTTCACTTTGCTTGATGGCCCACCAAATATTTTTTTGACTTCTGAGTTTAATATATTCAATTCAGTCAGCATATGGGATTAGACAAGTCCAAGAGACATGATTTCTGAAAAAAATCCCTGAAATAGTGATTTTAATTGTAAACACAAGTGTCAGTGAGTATAAAAATGTGAAAAGAATGATTTTCTGGAAGTGGATCTCTCTGTAATTTCTTTTATTCTCGATTATAATTACTGTGTGCATATCCACTATTAAACTTGCTTGTGATGACATTTATATTTTCTCTTGAGAAGAATTGCTATTATCAGGTCTTTCTTCATGAGGAAATAAAAAGGTCAGTGCAAACCCCATCCCTTATTTTTATGCAGTACACATTGCACTTTGGCATGTCTATATTGAATTCTGTTAATAATAATGATGTGATAATTTAGTCAAAGAAATTTTAGTATTCCAAAAGTAGATATTCCAAATGGTCTTTCCTGGTATATACTCTTGCTTTTCATGCCTTTTTCTACTTCCTTTCCTCCAAAACTTGATATTGATGTAACTTACATACTTCAGTTCCTTCGAATCCTGTCAGACTAGCCAGTTTTTTTCCTTTCTTTTACTATAAATTGTCAAACTGTTAATTCTTTTGCATCTATATTTGTCTAAGAAAAAAAGAGAATGTAGAAAAGAGAATGTAGTGAATATAAAATTGTGGTTTTTTTTTAAATTGAAGTTTTACATTATTTTTTATTTGGAAGACTAGTGCTAGGAACTGCACAAATGAATCGATTCAGCTATCACTCAAAACATGACTGAAGACTGCTTGTTTGCAAGAAGAGCTCCAAGCAGACACTCTAAGCAGGAAGCTGAGTTCATGAAGTCTTAATATATTTAAGTAAAACCATGAGTTGCCTGTAACACTGTGAATTGTTTAGTTGTCCTAATGAATATCATTTATTCAGTCATTCAAGTGACTGAGAATGTTTTTCCTCCCATTGTAATACTTTGCTCTTAAAAGTCGGAAGGACCTTGTGAAGACCTGGAAAGGGCAGCTTTCATACTAACAACCTCTGTGTTTGGTAAATTAATAACATTTGTAGGGTCTGAAGACAATATAGTTTTTATATGAATTGCTTGTGACTACACAATGGGGCAAGGACAGGGAAGTAGGGGTGCTGGGACACATGGTACTGGGAACAAGAAAGAAAGAGGAAAGATGCTAACATCTATACAAGTCTCAACAAGTAGGGAAGGTAAGTAAAGCAAAGCATGCTCTTAAATTATCAAGTTATGCACTATACAGTGAGAAGATCCACTATGTAACAATTGTGGATTATCTTGCCAATAGTGCTCAGTTTTCTGTCTTGTGTGAGAGTAACTGTTTTTCTTCCAAGGACAGAGATTTGTCCTTGATTACTTAGCGTTCCCTAAAACATTATAAAATATACTTTCTGGTAGGAAAAAAATTTGTTGCTTGTTTTCTCCAGTAAACTAGTGAGAAGTCATATAGTGTCTTCCTGGTTTTAAAAACATGTTTTTTAACTGATTGCCCTAGTATAGTTCATGTGTATGGGTATGTATGTGATAATATAGGAGAAACTCAGTGTCGTTTTAACAGATGTGTTTAGAAAGATTTTTTTCTCACGTAGTTCTCTGAACTTATTCATTTCTCTCTACTACTTCACTCTGTTATTATTCTTCATTGCAATAGTTATATGATCCAAATAACATTCTTCTGCACAATACTGGAAAACTGCAACCTTAAAGTGTGTTTTGTATCTGTCCTTAGTAGGACTTTACTTCATTCTTTAGTTTAGCAAATGCTGTAACTCTAAAATGCTTTTGTCAGGAAGGGAATGTTATATCTGCTTTTTGGTTTTGATTAAGCCAAAGCATAACATATGTTTAGATTCACTGGGTGGTGTCACAGGAAGGTTGTTTTAAGAGAGATGTTTGGGGTTTTTTTTTTCTCTCTCCAGAAAATGGTTAAGTGACATTCCAGGACTAATACCACTCCCTATCCTTCTCAGCTCCTTTTCTGCAGCATTGATCCTGAGTTAGTTCATCATAAAATCTACTAATCTTTTCTGTGAGGATGATGAAGTAACTTTTCCAAAATCTTCTCAGTAAGAAGCAGTACTTCACTTTTAACTGAGATGGTTGGTTTGGTTATTCAGACAGCTTACACAATTGTGAGTAACGGTGCACAGTAGCACCTTTTTGAGATACAAGAAGTGCAACAGAGGAGAAAAAAAAGTGCAGGAATTCTCAAGGAATTTAGGGAACCTCACATCTGGAGCCTTGGCAAGATCAGGGCAAAACTGAGTCATTTGTGCTAATCCTGTTCTATAAAGTCATTAGCTTCATCTGTCTCATATGTGAACTATTAAAATGCACAGACCTTTACAAACTGCTGCTGGATAGCTGAGTATAGAGTACCAAAAGAAGCCAAATTCTGTTTCCTGGAAACTTGATCTAACTTTTGGAGTTAGAGCAGGGTGTTAGACCAAGCAATTTCCACCACCCTTCTGTCTGAAAGTATTCAATGATTCAAGCCTTTTCACTTTGTGCAGCCAATGCTATTTATTTGAGGCCATGGGGAGGTCAGTACATTGTCAACAGTAATAACAGACTTCTGTAGCTATCTTCTGGTTGGACAGAGTTGTGTATGTACTCAACCTTACTTATTCTAGAATTTAGGTAATAGTGGTTTTCAAATAGCTGATTAAAACTTGCAGAAAAAATGTTTGTTGGAGGTCCCATCCAGTTTAGCTGGTAGTATATTTGAACAAAACCTTTTCCTTCCATTTTGGAATCAGTCTTCGATCATACATGTGGGAACCATAGAATCATAGAATGGCAGGGGCTGGAAGGGACCTTTAGAGATCATCCAGTTCAACCCCCCTGCAGAAACAGGTTCACCTAGATCAGGTCTCATAGGAGGAGACTACACAACCCCTCTGGGCAGCCTGTTCCACTGCTCCATCACCCTCACAGTGAAATAGGTTTTTCTTATAATAAACTAGAGCTAGGAATTGGCATGGGTTGTCCTCTACTAAAACTAACACATCTCAGTGTGCAGGATTATTTAAAATAAAACAATTTTTTTTATATTGTTTGTAACCTGGAGATCTGTTTCTGTATTTTGTTACAACACAATTTTGTATTTTCATTTTCCCATCATATTTCTGAAAACAGTGGTGACCATTTATTCAGATGCAACTTTTGCTTCTGCTCATATTTTGATGCCACCTCATCTGTAATCCCAGTGTTCAACCTGTGTCTGGGTGACTCATTTCTGTCTCTGTCTCCTCTGCTTGTATTGTGGTAATAGTTTTTTTAACTCAAGCTTGTGACGCAGGAACATAGCTTGTTTCAGCCATCATGTGGTAACTAGGTGACCTATAGAAGTAGGAATAAAATAAGAATTGTCTTCTCTTTTGTCATGGTAAGAAATTCTTACATTTATAATCTTTTCTAAATAACAACCAGTTTGTTTCCCATTTTTGTCACTGTCCTGGAGGCATTTTCATCTCTAGGCATTTTCGTGCACCCCAGTAGAATCAGATGGAGCTTTAATAAAATAGTAGTCTGTCTCCTGCTTTCTGCCATTCCCAGATCTCACAGAGAATAGCACCTTTGGCATCTTTTTCCAAGCACATGGAGGATTTCTGGGATATCGAGCTACTTAGGGTAAACCCCATAGGAGTCTGGGTGAAGTGTATATGCATAGTACAAGTCTATATGTATTGAGAACATGGCAGAGGACTTTCTCTCGAGGGCTGGGGAGCACTTTTCTCAGGTAAGACAGCTTGCTGGCCCTGGATAAAAGTGTTAATTGTCTCTACCCTTCAATACTAATGCTGGGGGAGGGTGTCAGTTTGGCCAAAGTATAAAAAGGATTCTGCTCTTAAGTTTTTCATGTTGATTGCCCCTTCTTTGGTGTTCTCAAACGTTTCTCTAAATAAATAATCATGTTGGTAAAAAAAAGCCAGTTATTCCTATTTTTTTTAAATTACGTAGCTAGATTGATTTATGTTCTTATTACTAACAACCCATCTGTTGTGGGGTTAGGTCAATTCATAAAATTATAAATCTGGGAAAGAAAAGGTCCTGACTCTTTCCCACAGTAAGGATTTATTCTTGTTTGAAAGTTCTTGTTTACATTTTTGCAGAGTCATTGTTTGGTAGCAAAAAAAAACCAGTGTGGAGGAGTAATACTCCTGGTATTACCATGCCAATGTATCTTTTACTTTTTCTTCTGCAAAGCAGTATAAACCTGTCACATTCAGTGTCAACAGAGTTCTTCATGTACACATTTTTTTGTTTACATTCACCTGTCAGCCCTGCTGAGTACAATAGTAAATACACTGTGATTTAAAAATCTGGTTATTTAATAATGCAAGTATTTTTGTGGGATCTGTCTTACAAGACCTGCTTGTATGCTTATAACCCTCTGACACCACAGTGAGATTTCAAATGAAGACATATTAATGTGCATTATAAGCATGTTATTGCTTGTAATCATGTATGAAATAGGTGAAAAATGTATTCACTGCAGTAGTTCTTATCTGACCTTATCAAAACATCTTCCAATGATTTTTCTAACAATGTGTGATTGGAATAACAATTTCACATATTGTAGAGTTCCATGCTACAGCCGAGAGGCATGTAAATACAAGCTGCTTATTTGCAAGAAGCTTCCAGATTTGCAATATGATTGCTATGGAAACCACACAATGAAAACCTTATAACCATCTGTGTGGTTTGGTAGATTTTTCTGCATAGCTGGGCTGTTTTTGTTTACTGTTATTAAAATGTTGAATAGAATATATTAATCCACAATCTGGGATTATCCAGGGTATAAACTAGTATTGTGCAATGACAATGTGTCAGAGACTAGAAGACAGTAGAATACCAATTATTAGTGGCATTACAGTCTAATGTAAAAAGATGGTTAAGAAATGTGTTAGTAGAGGAAGCTGCTATGCTTGTGCATATTTATCATGGAGTTACAACATTCCATTGAAGGAATGCACTGTCCAATCCACACTCTATTTTTTATTCAAGTAGTCTGTTTTTTTTCCCCCTTCCTCTTTTAAGAAAAAGAAATTAAGGGACTTTCATGGATTAACTAAAAAAACCCTAACACATACAGTTAGTTACTTGGTACATTGTCACCACATGAATTTTGTAGGTTATTTATTATCAGAATCTCTGAGTATCAGCAGAGTATAGAATACAACCTGTATCTCAAGAGTTCTTTGAATCTAGAACTCTGGAAGAGCTCAGTGATTTGCTTAGTGTTGATTAATATAATTATGATACAGTGAGAAGGTGGAAGAGAATGTTTTCTCTCTGCAGTGGTAGCGATGGTGTGAAGAAGAGATACAGAGAAAATATCATACCAAAGTATTTTAAAGGTCTACATTACTCCTCTTACATAGTATCTTAATAATATAAAAAGACTTCTATATTTTCTATTTTAAGTTTTCATTTTTTGACTCTATTCCAACTATGGCCATAATTCCTAGGGTAATTGAGGTTGCTGTGTTTAAAAGACATCTCCTGAACACAGTTACAGCTTCAGGATGTAATAACAGCACTAGCAGGAACCACAGGTTCTTTTTTAGCGCTCTAAGCCAAGCCTATTATATTTGCTCCACTGTGGGCATGATTACAACATTGCAACAGCAAGTAGTGTGGACCATTTGCAACAGATTCATAAAGCCCATGTTTGTGCTAAGGACTTCACACTTCTGCGTGTTTCAGAAGAGGTTTCGTATGGAGTCACTTCAATCTGGTTCAATGGATTAAATGCCTGTTAGTGTTTGGACCATGTTCTGTGTGCTTCTGGAAGGCAAAGTGGGATATGAGGGGACAGTTGACATCCAAAGCAGTATGCTAATATGGACAGCCGTTTTTTTCAATCTGAGACCTTTTCAGTATTCGAAGAGCCTTGGTTCAGACATTTTTCCATCTTCAGTATCTGGTGAAGTCTTGTTTCTAGGAAACGGGTTTTTCAGGAAAGGGAATGCATACGTTCTAAGTTTTTCCATGAAGCCACAATGCAATCTGCATGTATTCAACTATACTTTATGAAAAAAATCTCTTCAAATCTCCTCTGCAGTTTTACTGCAATTGAAATACCCTCTGCTAAAGTCAGTCCTCGGTTAAACTAGTCTGATGACTGTGGCAGTGATAGAGTTAAAATCTGCAGTACATTCAACACATCAGCTGGTGTAGGTCCAAACATCAGTAACATGAAATACCAACGTTTATTTAATCAGTGTGTGATCCTCTGCATGTTGGATGACACTGGGTTTTTCTGGGAACAGGGAGCAGTGCTACAAAACGGGACTGGTGAGGGGATAGTGCTGCTTGTCAATGGGGCAGTAGCGGTAGAGGAGCTACAGAGAACAATGCCTCCTCATCCTCCAGACAGCACACGGGAATGTATTTTTACCATTTATATTCCAGTTGTCAGTGCTTGAAATAAACAAATGACTGTGCTGGGAAATGTGCAACAAGTGTTATCCCAAGTAGGGGAATACATTTGAATGCAGTTAATAGTTTAGAGCGTTTTGTATTGTACTGCAGCTTCACATTTTACCCATTCTGTTGTGGTTTTCTACTTTTTTTTTTCTCTGTGCCTTAACTGATAGTTTATATTCATCTCAATCAAGTTTCTAGCTAGTCAGGCGTCAGAGAGCAAAAACTCTTGCTGGCTTAGTAGGACAGAATTTCAAAGCTCTTTGTAGAGTGAATCTCATGATGTAATTGTAATACTTGTAGGACTGCATATATAGATTAGCAGCAATTATGCATACTTATTTCAACAGGTCTACTCTTGTGCTTTAAAAGTCTGCTTTAATGTTTGCAGGAACAGTCTTGAGGATAGACTAAATTTTTATGATGCAAAAAATCCTTTGAACTGTTGATATAAAATTCCCTCTTTGTCAAGGAAGATAGCAATTACATAAAAGTTGCACAGTAAGGAACATTTTGAAAGCTGGGGATTCTGTGTCTGTTGTCTATCATTAGGGAAATATCAAAATTAGTTGCTGAAATATGTGCCTTAGAAGTGTGAATATCTGTGTAAGTTGTGATAAGTAGCAAACCCAAATAGTTTAAATGTATTGAAGGTCCAATTCTTGTTTGATCAATGAATTTATCAATATATTATTTCCGCATTCAATACAGCAGCTTTGTCAGTTTTGGTATACCGTAAAGGACAAATCTATCTGTACTTTCTTATGAACCTAAAGAAAGAATATAGATAAAAGCCCTCATAGTTCATTCCCCTTTTTGCCTCATCGACAGAATTATTGCCTGTGAAATGTGAGGAGCAGATTTTATGTTCCCATACTGAGTGGAGTTGTGGATTTACTTAAGTGAAGGTGTAGGCATGAGAGAGTTCCCCATCTGTGGCAGACAAGGAGTACGGAGCTCATCTTTCAAAATTGCCTGTGGGGATTTCTGAGTGTTCCAAGCCTGCTAGCCAGAAAACATGCTTCAGAGCTGATTGCTGCCAGGCATTCTCTTTTCTTGTCTCCTAAACTTACACTAAGTTATTTAATACAATCTGGCTTGCATAGTCAAGCTCAGCAGGCAGAAGCACTGAATCGATGGCATCTGTAGTGGCTGTGTTCCCATCATGTAGGTGTCCAGCTAGTGGGTCTGTATGACAGCATTGTAGGTAAGATGTCCTCTGTCTTCTCTGCATACTTCTCTTAAGAACTTCCGAATTCTTCCATGGGCTAATGTTCCAATCCTCGGTTTCCTTTTCTTTATCCTGGCAAGAAATGTACATAGCAGAATAGGACCCTCATTCTAACTGTCTCAGAATGACTGAAAAACAGCAGAACTGTGGCTCTGTTACTGCATTCAGAGCACAGTGAAAAGGGAAACAGATGTTCACAATTGAGACTTTTGAAAGAAGGCTCTTGGAGTATTTGGATTGGTGGGGGAAACCACAGAAATAACAATGTTCCAGCTTCTGTACACAGGCAAAATAGTAAACAGGGCTTAGAATCTGGAAATGTAGTTTGGCTTTCAGTCTAATGTGAATTGTCGTTCCTGTCAGCTGAGGCATCCCTTCAGATTTTCATTTGCAGTTATGTGTTTTGCAGAAGAACGTGTTTCTTCAAAGGCTGAAGTGCCAAGAAAACCGAGCCAGGAGAAAGTTACCACCGTTTCAGGTAATTAAATATTTTCTCTTTATTTTGTGTATGTACTTTTTTAACCTTTATTTCCTTGTCTGTTCTCTTTGCTGTTTTAAAATAATGTTTATAGCTCTGTAAAGCTGTCTTTTTCACCTGGGTATTTGATGGCAGCAAAACTGCTTAGCACCACTTAGGATGCATGAAAACCACTTGAGAAGGATTTATAAAGTAAGCCAATTTATACAAGGTATTCCTTCCTGAATTACTTTGTAATGACTCAATTAGCTTTCATTTCTGCACAAAGGAGATTTAGTTGCATAAATTAGCTTATCATCATTGAGGAAGTGTCACTGCTAAAGGACAGTTTATAGATACAACATGCAGTTGCTGTCAAACCTATAAGAATGTAATATAGACATCTGTGTATACTTTGTGCTTGAGCAGAACAGACTTCTGCCATTCAGAGACTAACAGGGGACAACAAGTTGCCCAAGGGACTGGCAATGTAGACGTCTCTGAAAAGGTCAACTTGACACAGGCTCTGACAATCGACCCAAAGCTCTGTCGTCTTTGATAAAAATCAGATAAACTTAAGACCACTAATTGATCTGCAGCCTGTTTAAATGTTGGCCATGCATATCTTCATTGCATATGATTACCACAGAAAGCAAATGAATTGGGTAAGAAATGCCAGAGTCCAGTGACAGCAGCATAAAAATTCAAAAAGGACACAAATGCCCAGAAAGGCTGTGAAGGATATTCTCTCAGCTTTAGCTTGGCAAACTGCCCTTGTGCTAATTATCTCTGGGACTGGAAAAATAACTGCAAACACCATGTCACATGGCCAGACAACTTTTCTTTATGGAAAGATATTTCCAGTTATGCTTAAAAACAAGATATATATGTACTTCAAGGGCACAGACCTTTAGATAAACTACTGGTGATTTGACACAGCAAATAGAGAAGACTTGCTTCTTATCAGACCTTACACCTTTCTGAGATCTGCTGCATTGTAAATGTGACCTGCACTGACATGCAATCTGGCTGTCCTTCCCCCATCGTACACAATACACATAATTCTTTCAGGGCTGTCAAGGAAAGGGTGGGCAAGAAGAGTTCCTTTAGGAAGTAGGTCTGCAGTGCTCTTCCTGTTGCAACATGTGGAGAGGAAACAGAGGCCTGATTTCCTGACTCATACAGGAAAGCAGGAACAGGTTGCTCTGAGGAGTTTTGGGTTACTTTTCTTGGAAAGGAAGCAAGAGCCAAGTCATGCTGTTAGCATTATGCCCTGCTAAAAACATATGTAAAACAACATGACTCATTACAGCCTTACTCATTTAGATATTACTGTAATTTTAAGTGTGTTGTCATAATGGAGTGTGAGGTCAATCCAATTATAAAGTTGCCAACAGCATTTTTTTTCACTAATTTATTTTCTTGAAATTCTAAGTGGTCTTTTAAGAACTCAAAACTTTACTGCTTCTATTTCTTAAAAGTTTCAACTACTGTGAGAACAGCCTTCTCCTTCATACTAGTATTTTTATAATGTCCTTGAAAATACCATTAACAGTTCTCCCCAGATATCAGATTCATTTCAAGCAATAATTTTCTGATATTAGTTAACTATTTAACACTGGAAATTTGTCCAACTTTTTAGCCTGAATTGACTTAAGTATTTCTAATAGGCCTGACATCATAAATATCTAATCTGACTCAAGAATATTTCATGGTTTTACACAGAAGTGGCACACACATCCTTTAATTTATTGCCTAGCTTTAATAAACCTGAATTTAACAAAAAACATTCTGCAAATTGTCTGTGAACTCAACCTGATAAGTGCCGAAAACCTTTCTTCTTTCCTACTCTTTTCTTGGCCCTTGTCTGCTTCAATTAATGTGCAGTGGTTTTTTGTATTCCTTCAGTCTTGATGTTGACTGTTGCTACTGGATAACTTTACATTAACTTCTAGTGACCTAATTATTTAAAAATACCAAAGCATTGAAGCGTTTCAGTTACATAATATGGTTTGCTGAGTCTTTTTTGGTACCACTATCTACCCATTACCTTTTTCACAATTACCAGTGTCATGTTCTGTACCGTCTCAGTGTAAATACCTTGATATTAGAAAACTAAGGACCAATAGGAGAAGGGAAGTGAGAAAGATTATACTGAACAGATTGGGCTGGATTAGGGGATGAGTCTAAATAAATATGCTACAATTATTTTGCCTTTATTTTACAATGTTCCTGACATATAGGAAAAAGAGTAAGTAAGTAACAGGCATTGTTTGCAATTTCTGACATCATTAGAGCAAACAAGTAACTGCATTCTTTAACAGCACAATGTCTCATCTGGGCATTGAGACTCAACCCTGAGACTCTAAGTTACTTGTGTAAAACAGAGTCATTCTAGTAGTGTTAATTTGGAATTTCACCTGTGTCTCCATCTTTAAGCCTTCAGTGTGGTAAATATTGAGCACATCATCATGAAAAGGGGATACTGCAATATTCCAGAAGTTCAGTTGTTTCAAATGTGAAGTAGCCCAGACTAGTAATTTTCAAATCTGATGCTATATCAAGAGTCAAGGAATATGAATTGGAATGGAAAACTGTTTTAACATACTGGACAGTGGACCTTTGTGGTGAAAGGAAAACAGACATACTTGTTCCTTCATTCCACAAGTACTGCGTAAGCACGTAATACAATTACTAGCTCTAAGTCACTACTGTAGTAGGGTTTGCTAACTTAGATGCCATGAATGTTAAAATGGAAGATCAGTGGAATTCATATTTATTCTAATATTTTAAGTAGTGCATTTCCATATTTGGGCTGTAATTCCTTGTTTTGTTTTGGTCAATTAAGTTTGTGCTCAGAAATGGTGTGTGCCAAAATTTGCACAAGAGGGGGCAGGAGTGGAATAGCTTGCAGTTTAGATTGGTTTAGTCTGCAATGGGACAGCACACTTAGATCCCTCAAAAAGATGTACTCTTAATCTGTTTCTCCATGTTTTGTTACCTTCTATCTATTGAGGCTATTAAAATAGTCTTTTTTTTCCCCCCCATTGAATAATCCATGAGCATTCTTAAGTTTTAAACAGTCTACTATATTTGAGTGATATAGTTGTCGAATTATTTTTACCTGAACTGTTAACCTTTCTTCAAGCATGCATTGTCAGGTGCCAGTATTTTTCAGTCAAATAAGGAGTCTGAGCCTACAGTCAGGAGGGCTGGCAGCTGTTGCTGTTTGACCTGTCAAATAAACTCTGAAATGTTTACATCAGTATAGGTGACAAAAATATCTGTTGTTCCTATTATTGTTACTGGAAAAACAGAGATGGCAGAAGAAAACCATGAGGAATTATATGTGAAAGAGTTTTGGAAACTGTTGGATACTTGTTCATCCAGATAGCTATACTGAAATTAAAGAAGTATTTCCCAGAGAAACAACCTATCCAAAACCTTGCTCAGCCATTTGTGGTGATGGGTAGTATTAAAAGCTGTGGATAGGTTAAATCAAACTGCTTTCTACCTTCTGCTACCCATTTAAATTTTAAAAATCACGTCTCATTTGTATTTGTGGCCTAAGGGACCATGAGTTTGAAATATAACAGACTTTAGCAGTATATCATCATAGTATTTTTAATGGACAAAACATTTCACAGTGTAGAAGAACAGAGTGTCACTGTGATAGAGTAATGCCAACAAATCAATACCTTTTGAATTTGAGCTCTTAATAGGCACATAAATTCTTGATGCAAAATCTACCAACTGTTTTCAGATACAACATGTGTTCAAGGAGCTCCAGATAATTTCATTACTGTATTAATACTGAATTCCTTTACCTGGGTCACCTGGTTTTTGTTTTGAGTTCCTGAGAGGCAATCAAATGAAATTTGGCAATGTCCTCTGCAACTGAGAGGGGCTGAAGTAAGAAAGAAAGTGCTTGTGTTTTACAGAGTTGGGTTTTTTTTTTTGCAGCTCTTTCTGCTTCTACCTCTGTGTCTGTGAAGCACTAATGAATAATTTTATGAAGCATTTTTTCCTTTAGATGTATAAGTTCTAAAGTTGAATTTCTGATTGACTTTTATGCACATGTATTTGCACTTAACAGAATTTGGAGAAACTTGTGCTGGTGGGTATGAGAGAGGATTTTGAATTTGAAATGAACATTTGTTGGAAGACCAGCATAGCTGTTCACAAATATAGACTGTCACTTTCCATGTTTGTTATTTCCATGTTTCTGATATGCTGGTACATGAGTTTCCAAGAAATGTGGCTTTCTGGTTATAAACACTTCTGTCGTGTTTGAATTCACAAACGAGGCACAGAGCCATGGTTATTCTTTGGGCAACATTATCACTGTAGCAATAAGCTTATTTAAAAATGTATCTTTTCCAGTGTTGCTGTGTTATTAGTTGAGTTGCTTTCCCACTTTAATTAGATGCTCCTGAACACCTAGGGAGAGATGTGTCTCACTGTGGTATCTCTTCTGTTGCTGATATTCCCCATGTAACTCCCATTAGTGTTAACAGGAGTTAGTTCAGGCATAAAGGTAAGATCAGACCTCAAAGCTATCAGTATGAAAAGACATAATTCATTTCAGTGCAATTCTGAAAAAGTAAAAGTCCCGATTAGTGTATTTTTAAGCAAAACAATCAGATAACTGCTGAAATATTTGAAAGGTGGGATATACAGAAACTGTGCTTTTAGTTTATTGGGATTTGTTTGGTTTTATTTTTATGTGGGCTTACATTATCTTTTATGAGCTAGAGCTGGGAAATGTGATCAGTGCTATATCAAAAGGCTGAAGAGAGATTCTGATTTAATATTTATCACAATTTAATTTGATGCTAACCTATGTTACTGCTTATAATTGTCCAAAGTTAAATCAATAAATAATGAGATGACAAATGGGACAGGCCAAAATTTGGAGGTGCAACATTTCAGACTGACTCTGTCTTTCCCTTGAAATTATTATGTCTATGCATTTTACAACAGTCGCATCTCTTATTTCTGAATGGTTGGGAGTTTTTATATGTATATATTGCTGTTTTTGGTGTAATGACAGAAGAATTGTGCACTAGTAGTCAAAACGCCCTCTAGTGCTATTTAGCTAGTGGCAGCTACGAATCACCAGTTTGTGGAAAATTAATGTTGGCTAACTTGCATAGAAGCTTGTAATTCAGGATAGTGAATATTTAGCCTTATGATAGTATTGCCATCAAAACAAGACGGCACAGGACACAGACTGAAATGAATAGACAGAAAACAAGCTCTTCTTGCTCATACCATACAGAGAGTATTCAATTGAAAATCTAAGTATTTGTCAAAATCAGGAAAATGAAAGTTGAATACTGCTAATTTAACACTTTCTGTATCTCAGTGCTCGATATTTTAGCAGGATTTTCTCAGTAATAAACTGAACCAATCATGATTAGATTGTAAACTATAAATTACAGTGCAGAGTGCTAACGACATGCAAATGTAACTGGTGTATGTTGGAATAACCAGCAAGCCTGCTGTTCAAGGATCATATAACAAAACTAAGATGACAGCCTTGATCCAGCCAGTTCAGTGATATTTATGTTATCAGAAATAGAAGATAGCTTTCCAGTGATGTAAACTATTAGCACATATACATTCTGTCTGGTTAGTATATACATAATGTAACTGGTCATCTTAGTGGTATTGCTTACATTCTTTTTGCATTAACTCATCACCCTCCATTCTCATGGAATTAAAAACAGGAAATAGTTTGCAGCGTAACAGAAGCACCCAGTGTATTTAACCGTCTGTAGGCACTGTGTTTCAGTAGATGTACTCTGTATTGTAAGTGTATGACAAAGCATTTATTACTGTGTTATTGCCATATTACAGAGCAAAGAGTGCTAAATAATCAATCAGTTAATGGTCTGTATGGCAGCTTGAGCACAGCACATCCATTGTGCTTACGCTGTTAGAAGGATGAGTTTATGACTGTAGCGTAGTTGCATGTTTAGCCAGAGCTTAATGTCCTAAACTTGAGCTGACACAAATATTTTTAAAATGCAGCTTCAGCAACAGTTTCCAAGTTCTCTAATATTTCAGAGGGAACAATCAAGGATTATCTCAAAGATTCTCAGAGAAGTTACTTAATTTGGTTGGAACAGATAGGGGAGTGTATCACAAAATACTTACTTTGGCTTCCTTTCTCAGATTATTATTAATTATATTGTAGCAATTTTATCACTCTCAAGTTGAGATACAAATACGACCTGCTGAAAATATATTGGTAGAAGAAAACTATCTGCTTAATTCCAGTTGCAGCTAGAAAATGCTTTGAAAACCTGTAGCTACATGTCTTTAAGTGATAAAACTTGCCAGTGGAGGATTTGCACATTAAACTTGATTTCCAGTTCCATTTGTGAAGGAGCTGTTTCTAAAAAAAGTAGTAAGAAATGTGTGCTAATAAATAACTGTGTACTATCTGGAAATGTAGAGTAATTTTAGTCCCTCAGTCTTTATCCTTTTGTAATTAGATGTTGTTTTCTTTGCAGACAGCAAAAATACCAATTATGCAAATTTCTATCAAGGTTTGTGGGACTGCACAGGAGATGTACCTGATGAGTTGACATTTAAACGTGGTGACGTTATCTACATACTCAGCAAGGTATGTTGTGCTACTGGGACTACGTAGTTGTAAAAAGAGAGCCGTGGCAGAAGGGCACATTCCCACAGTTCTATGGGGGGAAATTGGCACTCCCTTTCAGATCCTTTGTTTGCAATCAGATATTCACTGCAATTAATTATTTTGTCAAATGAACTATAATCACATTTAAAACATAGCTGTGTAACAGGAATTAACTTAAAAGCATGTTTATTTACTTGTGAAATCTTGGCTACCATTTGTTAACTGATTTAAGGGCAGACAATGTGCTTTCTGGTTGTAAAAGTTAACCTTGCAGAATTTTAAATCATCTTGTATGTTATGTTTTTTGCTTCCTGTTTTATATTCCTGCCTGTGCTGATTCTGACTTTTTGGGCATCTTGCTACAGAATATTATTTGGTTTTTTGAACTACACTTTCATCTTTCTATGTATATTGTAATTGCTCTGACAGCTCAGATTCCAAATGTGTTTGCTCTGAAAGATTTGGGCAATTTTTAATTTATTGCTTTCCTGTTTGCAAAGCAAATTAGAAACAAAATTCTTTTCATCTGAAGTGATGATAAGCAGTATAAGTATTAAATCTTATTCTACTGTAATGTTGGTTCATTTTCTTATTTTTCCTTAACTGTCCCAACAAAACCAAAGCCTCTCACCTAAAATACATGTCTCATGGTCCATTGAAATCTTCTGAAATTCATCAAAGGAACTATCTCTTTGCCCTATATGTTAGAAAAAGCTTCAACTTTTCAAGTTGTCATTGAAAAAACCCACCTTTAAAAATATATGTAGTATATATCTCACAGATGTAATTGCTGCTTGGTATAATTAATGCCAGAGATATTGTAGGTCATTGAAATATACAAGTAGGTGCAGGGAAGCTAAAGGCATCGGTTTGTCTCAATTACAAACTCTTCAGTTTTGTCACAATTGCTTTAAATTTTCTGCGATACCTTTAACTGCAATGTTTCTGGATAATAAATATAACAGCTTCCATTTAAATAAAGTTAAGGCATAGCAAGATACTAAGATAGTACTATATAAAAATATAGAAGACTAATGATAATATGGCAGTGTGTGCCTTTTGAGGTATTTCATTGTCACTGAAATTAATAACTGAATTGCATTACTAAAGACCGGATAACACTCTTGGATTGGGCAGACTATCGAGCAGTTATACAACTATAGAAGAATGGGACTAATTTAAAATAACCACTTCTTTCCCTCCCCCCCCCCCATATTAAAAAAAGGCCCGTGAAAAAAACAGTTTCCGCTGTACAAGTTTGGCTATGTTGTGGGTTCTGCTTTTCTGGTACAGTATGGGGACTAATAAAATCTTATTCTTCATCTTGTAGGTGAAAAAAATAATTTCCTACTCCTTCCCCCAAAAAGTGAGAAAAGTAATTTTAAAAATGGAGCAGAATAGAAAAACAGTAGCTTAAGGTTTCCTCTGTATATCAACTGTCTGTGGTCGTGCAATGATTAGTCCATAATCAGTCCTTGAAACAGGCTTGCTGCTGCTCCAGATATATAGACTCTCTCTTTGAGAATGATTTCTACCCAAAAATACAGCCCATGAAATTCAGTCCTGTTTCACTTAGCTTTTTCAGAAAAATGAGTGTTGGCAACTACTGTCAGCTCTGAATTTAGGGTCCATGGAGGGGGAAGTGCCAGAGAATTATCCATCTTAACCCTCCACTTGATTCAGTTTCAAGGTCTGATAATTTATGAGCTTTTTGTCTGGTAAGTGAAAACATAACCAAAGGAAAAGTGAAGCTAACCATTCTAAAGTGGGTCAAGACTTTTCTTCAAAAAATATTTCCTAATCCACTCCATTAATACTTGGATTTTGTGGCAGTCGGCAGGAATCCTTGGCATTTTTTTTTAATTTTTTCACACCATCTAGTGGTGGAAAATGAGAGATGCAGGTCCTGACAGGAGGCGATGTGTATGGATCCAAAATGGTGTCATAAATTCAGTTTCAGCTTCGACCTAGCTAAGGCTTTATTGCCTTTCTATCATATGTCACCCGGGTATGAACATTACTCTGGAAAATCACATTTTCCTGATAAGGAAGTAAGTAGCAGTATAGCAGTATTATAGTAGAAAGGGTGAAGCATTAACAAAATATCGAGCATATTTGTGCAACATGTAATAGTTCTTTGTTTTACAACAAAATATAAATGGTATAGCTTGCTCTGATGAATGTGATAAGATAGGTATTTGTCTCTTCAAGCAATAGCTATGCCAAAGCAATATATTTTACCTGCCTTTCACATACCTTTGTAGAAATTAGGGGAAAAGTGACTATTTTGTTTCCAAGAAATGAGATCATTAGTACAACAGAAGTAATTGCGAACCAGATCAGCAAATTTGGGCATTGATGTAACTTAAATAAGGCAATATGTTACATGTACAATTCTAGGTAAACACTTTTTAGAAGAATTAAGAGAGTTTTAGTTTGTCAATGTTTTCTTCCTAAAATAGCTTAGCATTAATCAAAGACAAATCCCCCATTATTTGCTTTAAACTGAGCATCAAAATGCAATGTTAGTGCAATGTGCATGATTTGCACGCTTCTACTCTGTCAATGCAAATACCTGTGCCCAACTAGTGTAATTGCTGCAGGAAAGGATGCTTTCCTTGTTTTAAAGGTGCATTCAGAAATTGTTTTACCTATTACCTGAATATTTATGCACATTGTGGCTTTTGTGTTGCATCAGTCCTCTGAGCTCTTACAAAAAAAAACCAAACCTTTTTTCCAGGTTTTTCTGCCTTTGAGAGTTTCCTTTAAAAGCTGAGTTTTAATCTGAGCAGAAAAAAAAGAGAACTGTTGCCATAATACTTGTTAATTTGAAAAAATAGCTCACTTTTCTGGTGAATGGATCAATGTGTCTATACAGATAAACTCATGCTACTATAATTTTAATTTACAATATTGTTGAATATTCAGTTGGCTTTTATAACTTAGACTAC
Source organism: Colius striatus (assembly GCF_028858725.1). Taxonomy (NCBI): domain Eukaryota; kingdom Metazoa; phylum Chordata; class Aves; order Coliiformes; family Coliidae; genus Colius; species Colius striatus. The sequence continues at coordinate 23,960,541 of NC_084763.1, forward strand.
GGATCACATCAACTTTCAGAAAACTATATCCGCTTCTCCTGCTAGGCAGCAGAAAACATTTTACAGCTTTACTGTTAGTGGGATTCATTAATAAGATTTCTTAGTTAATTTTGACTATTAGAAATTCAGTACTTGGGCATCCTCTTTTTTAAAAGGATGATTGCTCTTAACTCCTGCTCATTTACGGGCTTACCTTTGCTTTCAAGCTCCTATGATAAACGGGGAAATAAACTGTGACATAACAATTCTTGTAATAAATCTTCCATAGCTCTACTCAAGAAATCAATTTCCAGAAGGAAAGACAACTGTGAGAGGAGGTAGCCCTATTTTTTTTTTTTAATTTAGTATGCACAATTTTTGCAAGTATAGCACTTGCAGTATCTGTTTGTTTGCTTAGATGCATGTTTTGTGTTGGGAAATTCCATAATTTCATCAGCTAAATGTGATTAGTAATGGAAATTTACTTACATTGTTAGCGGGCACCTGCTGACTAGAATTACTGACATTTCTTAAATTTTAAGCTAATTTAATTTCCATTTAATTTATATTTGTATTAAAACAACAAATAATACTTCATAATAAAAAATTGTATCTCAGACTTAATTCTCCTTCCCTATTATTATTTGAGTAGTGTAATATAATGGTGCTCACTCTGGTATTTACGATCCACGGAAATCTCATCTATGATTTAACCCTTTGCTCTAGAGTTTGGTATCTAGATTACCTTTTAATCACTGGTTGTACATATCCAATGTGGCAGATTTTTGTTCTTTCAATACAAGAAATATCTGTTAAAATGCTCACATCTCAACCTGTATTTTTTGCTTAGTGAAAAGACGAAGAAACCTCTATAACGCAGATTACTGCTTATGAAATGAAGTACAACTTAACAATGCAAATGTTTGGTAACCAGTGTGAGCATTTTTTACATTTACTGTACAATCTTCGTAAAATTCATTTATTCAGTATTTTTCAAAAACATGTGAAAATTATACTAAAATTCTGAATTTTTTTTGTCAAGCTGTTTTCTGACTGTCATTTTATGTTTCTCATACTGAGATACATATTTACCAATACTTTTTCTATGACCATACTGCCTATGTCTGCCTTAGCAAGTAGAGAGTACCAATAGAAGCAGATTTGCAGAATGAAGCACTTGATGCTGAGACCCCATAAAGGGGCTTGGTGTCTAAGGAGGTCTAGCCTGGCTTGGTGAAATTGAGGACATGTTAGTGGTTGGAGGACATTCAAGCGCATCTTCCATTTTAATTTAATCTGAACGAAATGTAGTGTGATGTGCTTCAAGGTCGCCAGCTGCCAGGTGAGTCAAGGTGGGAGATTCACTTCAGTGAGACACTTCTGATCTAATACTAAGATCAGAAGTACATTTCCTTCTTCTGGCTTGTTTAGGTATGTTCCTTACAGGGGGAAAAAAACCCCCAAAATGTAGCTACAGATAAGATTAGAGTGAAGGCCTTTAAGTGAAAGCTGTTGCTAATGCAAACAGCTCTGTTGGTTTGCATATGGATAGGTAAGGATTTGCCTACCCGATTAGAAAAAAAATTGGCATTGTGTTATATAATGGAAAATAAAATAGCCCTTCTGTTATTCCAAGATGTTTTCAGAGGCCGGTTTTGGTTCAGAATTCAGTCTGCTTACCCTGATTTATATTGGATCTCTTTAATTGGTATCTATTCTGTCTCATGTAATTGCAGGAAATAAAACCTAATAATGCAGCCATACGATAAATCTGAAGCTTATATTCTTAAAGATGACCGTTTTATTGCTGTCTTAAAACAACTCTACTACCTGTGAAGAAGTCTAATTCAGTTATCCAAAACATTTGTCATTTTCTGCTTTTTAGAGAAAATGCAGTTCTGTGCCAAAAATGCTCCCTGGTTGATCATGTATCCTTCAGCAATTACACCAAAGGAAGTTTGAAAACTTTTTAGGTAGTCTGAATCTCCTGGATGAATTAGAGATGTTTTAAACTACTACCTTGCCAAAATTGACGCCTGGGATATTATTTGAAAAATTATCTCTGCTTCTGCATATCTTTAGCTTGATAGGAGAGGCTACTTAGTTTAACCTCAGACAAAGTTATAGATAAGTTTTGCCTTTCATTTTTAAAGTTTAGACATCTTCAGCTCATAAGTTAATATTACTTATAGTGCCACTGGAAGAGAGCAAAAGAAGAGTCTTGGACTTGCAGACAGAAGTTGTGGGTTTTTAATATACAGCTCCATTGTTTTCTTCAAGGCATTGAAACACAATGATGATTTTCAGCAACTCTTTTTAAAAGACAAATTAAAAAACCACCCCACAAACACAAAAAACATACCATATGTATTAAACAATAGGGTCTAATTGCACAAGGACCAGATGTTCTCAACTTTTGCCGAAGTCGGTAGAAGTTAATATGGTGTGAAGCATCTGGACATCCTTTTTTACGCAGAGGATCTATTCTAAAGGTAGAGACTGTTTTGGAAATCCTCTTGAATATAAAGATTTTGTCTTGCAGATCAAAATTCTCTTCTATATAGTAAAAAAAAATTAAAGGATTTAAAAGATGTCTGTAAAAAACAGGTAGTATACTTCTACCTTCTCTATTTTTCTCAAGTGCAAAAACTGTTACGATCGCTGTCTCATGGAGCCATAGGTACCTATATGTCAGTGCAGTGAAATAGGTGGGATGGGGACAAGGAGACGCATCTGCTCACAGTGTGTTCAGTTGAGAGCATTTAAGGAGCTTGTAAACCCTGATGGGGTATTTTTCCCCCTGCTGTCATAGCACACTGTCCAGTGTTTTGCCAACATGTTAAATGTTAAGTCATAACCTGTTCCTTGCTGCCCTGTGATGTTACTTCACTTTGGTTAATAAATTTCTGCTAGGGGAAAATAAAATAATCTGCTCTGACAGACAGTGGAAACATAGAAGTAGCTTAGAAAGCATTTGGTCATTTGTTAAGGTGGTTGTTTCATGTTATTTGGCATAATATATTCCACTGCCCTGATGCTGGTCTTCCGGGGGTTATGGTGGCCCCTTCCTCCCCCCACCCCTGCCCAGCATTGCCTGGTGTGGCAAATGTGCTCCCAGTCACATGGCAGAGCTGTGGCTGCACACTTGTGCATTCTCCTCATTGCAGGGTGTCTGGATCTGGCCCTGCCCCCCTCTCCTATCCCTCTGTTTGCCTTGGAGCAATTCATTTTGCAGTTATTGAATTTCTTTGGAGAGTTATTTTCATACAAGTGAGCATCACAGCACCTCTGGATCTTGATAGCATTTCTACATAAGGAGAAAGAAGCTTTGTGTTAGTAATTACCTAACATTGTCAGGAGCTGACTGCAGGCCTCTTTCTAGTGATAACAGAATAACCACATAATGTAGCTTTATAGCACATGATTAATAGAAAATAATTACACATCCTACAAAGGGATGCAATATTTCTTATAAATTGACTACAATGGTTTCCTGTAGATTAAAGGACTCTTTATTATTTTATCAGTCCCTCTGAAGTATAGTCGCTTGCCTATGTTAGCAGTGATGTTGAGAGCTGAATGCAGTGAGGGATACCAGATGGTAAACCCAGTGGTACGTGAGATCTGAAGATCCATGCTTCCCAACTCTTAGAAATTCATTGAAAACTCCTATCTGTATTCACATTCTTCTGTGTATTAATCATTATTTCCCACAAATGTGGCCTTTAGACTTTTATTTTACACATCTTAAGCAGCAGTAATAGACATTGGGACCTCACAACAGCAGTGTATTAATTAAATTATATTGCTTTGAAGGAGTTTATAATTGATTACATTGATAGATACGATAGACCAGTTCAGATTTTATATATGACTTCAAGAAAGGACTGGGGGGAACTGCTTATCTACCTCACCAAGTAAGCACTCTTTGGTGGTACTGGGCACAGAAAGGAGTGATTAGGAGTTTGAAGAGAAATGTCTGTACTTTAATAAGTTTAAAAGGGAGTGCTATCTAATTATTCTAAAACCTAAGATTAGAGTTTTATATTCTTGGTAGCCAGGTATCTGCATCATATTTTTGTCAGACTTCTATAGCCTGCAGATAGTTTAATTGGGATTCATGTTGCTCTTGAGACCCATGAAAAGAATAGTAATGTAAAGTAGAAGCTTCTGGGTTGCAATATTGTCAGTATGGTATAATGATTGCAGTGAATCCTTAAATTAGTTTACTAATCTGTTACATCAACATTCATTTCATCTTCTCACTTAGCTTCATGCCAGAGCAGTAAGTGGTGTACTAGAAAGTAGCAAAAACCAGAAAGTTTTCAGAACAGCAGCATGCTTTTAATTTTAATTTGAGGTATCTGAATTGTTTCTTTAAAAACAATTGTTTCTAAGTTAATGTAGTGTTGCTAAATGGAACATTTTCAATGGATAATGTAGTCCACAGGCTTCTTCTATGCCATTTGTCATATGCAATTTAATGACCGCTTAACTAAGCCACTTCCCTCATTTCATGTATTGTTTGTTTTTTTGGCTGATGTCTAGCAAAACTTGCTTAATCGCTCTTGTCACTCAGTTCATGAGTTCCGTGTAGCAGCTTAAAATCTTCTGTTGCTTTCTCTTGAGAGATTTATTGCTGGGATTCCAGTGCTGTACGTGAGTACTGCTCCTTTCAGCAGTTTTCCACTTCAGTCTAGAAATCCAGTTTATATTGTGAGATAAAACATGGATTTTTAGACACACTGGTCTGGAACATTATAAACCTCAGCATATTATTTAGCCTTTAAGGATGTGGGGTGTAATGTGTACCCCCATGGGAAAGGTTATGAGCAGTTCTTAACTTCTGTGGAGAGCAGTGTGCACTGAAGATCAAGTTTAGATTCCTCTAGGCTTTCAGATCAGACCCATCCCCAGCAGTCTTTTCTGCAGTGGAAGCTGTAAGGAGGTGAAATTATTTTTGCAGCTTTCTTGTTTGTACGTTCACATAATAAATGAAGGTTTTCCTGCTGCTTTTTGTGTGGATTTTTTTTTTTTTTTAAATCACACTTACTGTGGTATTCCGAGGATAGTAGGACAGAATCTTTTAAATCACCAATTCACTGTAAAGAGAAGGAAGAAATAGTTTCATTTAAGACTGGTGTTCAGCCTTCCACAATAAGAAAGTATAGAAGTGTGTGTGTGTGCCTGTATGCAAGCGTGTTTTAAAAAAGGAAAAAAAAAAGGCAAATAAAGAAGAAAAAACACAAAAGGTGTGGGCCCACGTGAAAGTAGGCCATCAACAAGGCTTCACTGAAGTTAAACACCAGGAGAACTGAGTACTCTAAGCACCTCATAGGACCCTAGAGAACTCTCCACCAGGCCAAATATACCAGCAGCAAATCATTATAGCTAAGGCTCTAATGAAACTCCATTAACCCTTGAGCTCCACTTGACTATTTATAACCAAAAAACTTTATCTACAGTCCAAACAATAACTTCATCTCAGTTGGACTGTTAATTCAAAATCCTACAGTCTTTTGCTTTTCTGACTAGAAGAGCAGCGTAGCAGGAAGCAGATGTTGCTTATCAGAGATATCTGTGTATTTTGTATTTTCCGTGTTTGTTCCAAAGTAATTTCTATCTTATTAATCATTCAATTTTGAATGGGGTCTCTGTTTTAATAATGCTTCATTTGTAACTCAATATATGCGTGTGTGCAATTTCAGCTGTTACAATTTATTGAACTGCTGTTAGGATTGATCTTAAAATATTTACCTCAGAGGAAAAAAAATTAAATTTGGATCCCACAATACTCTTACTTGGTATTGCTTTTGGAAGATATTATTTCTTTAAACTAGTATAATTCATTTTGTTTCATATTTATCTCACTAAGCCTAAACAAATTTCAAACAAAAGTACATTAGTCATCTGTCAGACATATGAGATCTGCCGTAGAATTTTCTGCGAGCCTAAAGCAATAGTAGACTTTGTCCGTAGGAAGAGATTATGTATTAGATGTATAGTGTTCCCTTCACATTCAAGCGAAGTAGTTTTTAAAGTTAGTTGATTGTAAATTTCTTAAGAGTTAATCCTTGTGATACTGAAAGAATCCCAATTTATTCTTATATGTCAATGTTGTGCTATTATATTTTAGTTACTAAGATAAGGTCTTCGTATCTGTGATGAATAGAGGATGCAGGGGTCAGCTATTTTTAGTAGGTGCTCTAGAGAAGCGTGGCTGTAATTAAGTAATTTTCTGGAGTATGCCTGGCCTTTTCAAAATTTAGCTTCTGTCTTTGCCTAACTCTGCGTGTGAATGCCGCTAACAAAAAAGATCTAACGTTTTAATTTTCAGTCAAAATGATTATAATTGTATATAAAAAAAAGCATCCATAAGGAGTTGCATACAAAACTCTATTGCATTTATATCTGACTAAAGGTTAATATTGCATATTGTTTTCAATTAGGAGTACAATAGATTTGGCTGGTGGGTAGGAGAAATGAAGGGAACCATTGGCTTGGTGCCTAAAGCCTACATAATGGAGATGTATGATATTTGAGAGGCCTGGGTAAGTACATTTTAATCCAATCTTCTGTAATGGCTTATATATTCCCTTGTTCTCTATTTCATAAGTATTTCTTTCCTGGAACCTTTGTAGGAGTCCTGTTAACATAAAGATTATGGGAAAATATATTGAAGGTTTAATTAAAGCCCTTCTTATAACTACGTTCCTTTTCCAGATTTTTTTCTTTAAAATAAAATTGGTGTGCTTTCTGGTTAGTGTTCTTACTTCAGGAAAATGTGTGCATCTGTGGTGAAAACTGTGGAAGGGGATAGATATTCAGACTGGGTTTGATATGCATATTTGAGGTTTTTTGCTAATGATAAACTTTCAACTTCCCTCTCCCTAATCAGGAGAAATCTGCACTTGATTTCAAGAGTGGTGTGCAGCTGCAGTTTACAGACGTGGCTTCTGAAAGAAAGAAGATTCTGCCGTACACATTTTGTGGTTTTAGTGAATGTAGTCAGATCATTGCCTTGTGTATATTAAACATTAAAAACTGTAATTGATCTTAATTCTGTGGAAATGTTCTTCTTAGCCACTTTTTTGTAGAATTGTAATGCTAGGAAATGAAATAGATGGCAATTAATATATGGGGTGGAAGCAGCTGGATGGTGCCTGTTGCTCTTAAGCATGTTAGCAGCGCTCTGTATAGCTATAGGTTTGTGTTCTTTGGGTATGTTTTGCTATGTTTTCCTGTTCCTTAAATTTAGAAAAATTAAACTAAACTTCAAAAGTAGAAAACTTATTACTCCGTTCATACATGCATTAAGCTTTTAATGCTCACTGTACATTTTGTGCAGCTTCCTAGGAAAATCAAGGGAAAACTATGTGTAATATTGCGAGTGTTCAAGGTATTCTGCTTCCAAATGTTTTTATAGTATGTGTTGCCAATGATTTATTTTTCTCATATATTAGTAATGTATTGTTAATTAATATTCTGTTACCACCACATGAAGGCTTGATTCTTTTGCTGATGTAATAAATTGGTCTGTGTGGTAATACTGCTCTGATATAGTTCTGACTTGGAGATATGAATTATGTGAAAACATGCAAAAAGATGATATATTAAACCACACTTTTTTTGGTTTTTTGTTTTTTTTTTGCTAAGTCGATGTGAGCACAATGGCAGGTAAAGATGATTTGTGTCTGTGGTGGTGTGAAATGCTTTGTCGATACCTTACAGATATTTTCACAGGGTCAAATCGGGATACCTGGTTGATATGTCAAATTTCTGATTCAAGTCATACAAACAGATATCTTCAGCTCTACGTGGACTAGTAACAGCTACCTGCAATATGGGTGTTAAATCTGGAACTTTGTGGCCAAAAGCATCAGTTGAAACAAAAAACTATGCTAAAATACCCTATGGACAATGGGTTGGGCAAGTCAGAGTTAATACTTGAAATGCGCTTGTTTTGGCTACGTGCTTTTCTATTTGCATGCAAGATCAACTTTTCGAATCCTCCCCCAGCTTGATTTGTGACACCCTTAATCTGCCAAGGAGGCAGGTCAAGGCAGTCAGCACATTGCTGAGCCTGTGCAGATCCCCTTGTAGGTGCTTGCGCTGTTTACGCTTCAGGCAGGCCCTGGAAACGCTGCGGGTTAAAAGGTAACGTTGGTCTGAACTCGGACTTGGGTGCTCTCACTAAATAAGATGTCGTGCTTTGTATTAGCTAATATGTGATACTGGATGGTACACTGGGTCCTAATAGGAGTCAAACACGGTACAGAGCTTTGTCATTTTTTAAAATGAGATAGTCATTGAAATTGATTCTGTGCGTTATCAGTGAAGCATTAAAATGATAGATTGTAGTCTTCAGATCTTTTACTACTTTAATTTATCAAGCGTACTTGTGGACTGTGTACAGAATGCGAAGCGTTAATATCGCGGCTAGAAAAGCTCCCTCTCTCTTGTTAACATGGCAGCGTAATAAATCTGCTCACAGAAATGTCTTTTTATTAATTATGTCATTCTGCATTCCACCCCCCTCCTTTTTGGGGAATACCCCCCCCCCCCCCCCGAGCCCGCCGCCTCTTTCAGCCGCGACAGCGGCGCGCCGGGGGGGCCGCGGCCGAGCGGGCAGGAGGGGGCGGCCCGCGCGGCCCCGCGCTGCAGCGCGCGCCCGCGGCGGTAGGTGGCAGCAGGTTTGCGCCGGCCGGGCGGAGGCCGAGCCCGGCCCCGCCCCGCGCCGCGCGCCGCCCCGCCCCTCCCCGCCGCGTCTCGCCGTGGCGCCGCGCCGCCGGCAGAGGGCGGCCTCGGCCAAGGCGTGAGGCGCGAGGCGGGCCCGCGGCCGCGCCCGGGTGGTGGCCACGGAGGGAAAGCGCCTTTTGTCTGTGCCGCTCCCGCACGGCTTCCCCCCGAACAGGCAAACCGCCTGCCGGTTCCAAACGTGAGAGGTGTCCCGAAACTCGCTCGGAGTGCGTTGGAATAAAGCGGTCGTTGCCACGGACGAATCGTTCGCTTTAAATACGTACAAATGCTATCACCTTTTTTAAAAGGATAAGACGATCTCTGTTAATATGGCTTAAATCTGAGCGGCAGAAAATGCGGATTGCTTTGTTTTCTTTGTTTACTTAGGTTGCACACGCCTTTCCTTGAATAGTAAGGCGGCTAGTTTTATTAAAGGTGATTCTAAGTCGTGTTTTTGTACGACGTTTGACTTCATTATGTGCTCTGTTCTGGATTTGTACTATACTGCCATTAGATCTTACAGTAATGTTCTACTCTGCAAATTTTTAAGGTTCAAATAAAGTTTAATTGTTTGCAAACTGTTATGACGCTAATAATTCAACAGCCTGCTGTGTTACTAATGAAATTACTTTGTTATGATTAATTTGGAAAATAGTGTGTTGATTGTAGTAATTAAGCACAACAAGGTGAAGTAAATGATTCTAATGCCATCTGGCCTCCAGACTGAATGAAGAAATGAAATGGGGCTGTCATTTGAATTTATTCAGAGAAGTAAGGGTAATACAAATGGTTTTTATACCAAAGGCACTCAGATATAATCATGCCGCACACTAGTATTTTTTCATGTACTTTTATATAGAGACAACTGATTCACATATTTTTCTTGCATCTGCTTATGATATACCTCTTCATGCCTACTGCCACTAACTACATGTTGCCAGTGGTAGTGGATGCACTGGTTCTTTTGTCAGATCTATGGATAAGATTTGGAGAAGTAATGTGCATCAACTTACCTTTTGCTCCTCTATTAATGATAAAAACCTCTTTTGATTGGAATTAAGCTGAATGAGAGTGCTAATTAAGATCCAATTCTATATTCAAAACCAAATGCATAAACTTTCTTCTTTTGGGCTCTGCGGTCTGAGTATGACACAGCATTTGAAGGAACGTAAAGAGTAACCCTTTAGAACCTGATCCAAAGACTGTTGAAACTGAAAAGCTATTGAATTTGACTCCTTCTAGATCAAGCTCTCAGAATCATATCTTAAGAATGGACAATACAACTTCAAAGTGCCTTTTGTTGAATACTCTTTATCCTCTTTTTGAAGCAGGTGTAATGATTTCCATAAGCCGAAATAAACAAAATAAAGGTACTGGCTTCTCTGCAGACTAGAGATAGAAATATGTTTTTCTATCTCAGGAAAGGCAAAATGAGGTTGTGGCTGTAGGTCAGAGTCCTGGATTGAAAAAGGTCACTGGGATCTGTAGGAAAGCTGTAAAATGTTAAAATGGGATGGAAGTACTCAAGTAGATGACAATGGTGTACTCTTCAGCTGCATGAGATATTTGATGTTTCTTTAATCTCTCTCGCTCAAGACATTGAAACATAAATTAATTATAAATGAAACATTTACTACTATGTAACTGTGGGAATAAATATGTGCATGGAAACCTTATAAACAACTTCACTTTACATAGCATAGTGAACTGATAAACTCTAAGACCTCAGCTTACCAGGGTTTCTCTGAAGCTGACGTGTCTTAGGCAAGCGTCTGCTTAATTCCATCTTTATTTAGAAAAAGTGACACTAAGCTCAGTGAGGAGTGCTCTGCCAAATCTGCATCTCCATTTTAGAGTCTGTTTCCTGCCCAGCATTCCGTGTCTTACTGTGAGGGACCAGCAACAACCAACTTCTAACTATGGACTTGATATTGTGAATTCAAGCTGGGTGTAAGCATGTTATTTCATACCTCTGGGATGAAATGGTGATTTGTCTGATATCTCCTTGTAACGGGGGACAGAGATGGTGACAGGATGTGCAGGTCAAAGGGATGCTGCTTTTCTTATCCAATTTTATTGTGCCAAGGAATATAGATGTATTTTCCCTTTAAACTGTAAATGAGATCAGGCAGTGATAAGCCATGAGTCCTAATACTACAGCCTTTTATGGATTTACTTAGGAGCATTTTTTTTTTAAATGGGATCTAGACAGTTCTGTTACTGCTGCCAGGAGTTTTCTGTGGTCCAAACTACCTCATAGAAATTCTTAGGGAGCAGGGTTCAAAGCAAAGCAGAGGAAAAACTTCTGCACCTGAAAGCTATGCTAACATGAGTCAAATTTAAATCTGGAAATGTCAGCTTCTTCCCAGCCTTTTGGAAGGAACAAGTCTTTTAATTAACAGGAAAAACTTAAAAATCCAAGGTGTTATCTTGTAGCAATGTGCAGGAGAATAACAGCGCAGGCAGTCTGAGGAGCTGCTGCTGAAGAGCCAGGTAGTTTGAAATGGCTCTGAATCCCAAACTGTCTTCATTAATTTTCTGCTTTAAGAAACTCATGGCTTAGAGTTTTTATCCTAAAGTAGCCTCAGTGTCTCACAACCATTAGAACAAACTTTCTTTCACTCTCTATTGTAAAGCAAGTACTAGCCCATAAAGATATTTGATGGCTAATGAGCATTTTACAGCAAGACTTTAAAGTTTATGCTGTGAGATTAAAAAAAAAAATCCACATTCAGTTATAGTGGGATGATTTATTTTGGCAGAATAGAAACACTAGTTTGGCCACTTCCAGTCTGCAGTAATTACTTGCATATTTGTAAATAGTGCTGTGGGATTTTAAATGGCCACAGGCAATCAGGATTTTAGTTTTACACCTCATGCTACAAGACAGAGCACGTAGCACCAGAGAACTGACCCCCGTGCAGAACTGCCTGGGTTAAAGTAGAAAAAGTATTACACAGAATCATTATCAATCTTTCAAACACCGGCAGCATGGAAGTGTGTCTTGGCAGTCTCCCACCCAAGAGCTGACATGGCCCAATGTTGCTTTTTAATAGTCAAATCTAACAGGGTCAGCATGAGAAGAGCAGAATGCAGACAGTCTGACAGGCGTGGGCAACTCACTTTATTCATTGGCGGCCTTCAGCCTCTGAGACTTATTTCAGTTTGGAAGGGAAAAGATTAAATCTGTAAACAGTCATGTGGCATCAGGGAAGCAGAGGGACCCTCTTCCTTTTCTTCTGCTTTCTTCTGAGAGGACTGCTATTCTTTCCTTAGATTTAAATTAAAAGCAGCCAGGCATGAATGCGCATGTATGTGTGGGAAGGAGGGGATTTTATGACATGGTCACCTAAAATCATGTTTTGATGCTGGTTTTTCCTTTCTAAACGGTGTTTAAATCTGCATACTCATAGTAGCCACAGTACCTTTACCATAGAAAAATGGTATTTCTCGTTGTTTAAAGGTTGTATTCTAATAAATTCTAATCTTAATTGTGATTGTACTCTTAATGCATTATGTCAAGTGCCTCTTATAAAAATCTGTGTGTTTATTGAGGCACTACTTGTTGTTTGCCTGTACCAATAGAATACTCCAGGCTCATCATTTTTTTTCCCAAATATTTCCCCCCTACTTTCAAGCTAATTTTGGGCTTATTTTTAACGTATTAAACTATAACAAAAAAATGAGGGAAATAATTCATCTAGATTTCCATCACGTAACAAAAAAATAGGCAATCCATATTTTCAACTTGAGAACTGTTTTGGAAGGTCTGTAAACTAACCAGTTTCCTATCCATTAATTCTTTTCTGCTTCCAAGACTGACACTTTATAGGTAATGTGGGTACTTAACCACTTCCAGACTGAGTTTACCTATTTAGCTACTTACTGTCTTATCATAGCCACCCAAGGTCACTTACAGGTCATTGTCAACTTGTGACTAGAGTTGTCTTCCCTCTAATGTGTCTAGAACTGCTTTGCAGGTAGTATTCAGGAAACAGGAATCTTCTCTTATGGGCTTTGTAAGTTTTCAGAAGGTGAGTGAAACTTCAAAGCGCAGGGGCATCATCCAATATAATCTCTCTCACTAAGCTGTGTTTTTGACTTGTATTTCTGTAAATTCTCTGTCTTTGCTTCACTACATCCATTAACTTACACAAAATTATGTAGAGAAGAACATGTGCCATGAGATGTCCTTCTGAAACATCAGATTTTTTTTCCAGAATTGGGTCAAATTGGTGTTTCAGGTGTAGACTAAGGAAATACCTGCGTGACAGTGTGAATCTGAATCTGTACCGATGATAGTCTGTACCAGACTTAGGCAAACAGTAGAGAATGAAGAGCTACATGTCTGGCCATTAGCTGAAAACTGTTCCTCTCTGATCTGTGTTCAGTATTGTCTTGGGCCCTTGAGCTGCAGCGTTGCCACTGAACTTCTCTAATAAATTCAGTTTACACAGATGTTTGTCCATCAGGTGTGGATCAGGGTTTTGAATTACAGCCTGGTCTGACAGAGCAACATATGAAGCCATGATGTGATACATTCCCGAAGAGGCACATGTGGACCGCAAAGGGTTTTCTTTCTGCCTGTTTCACTAAATGGTAAAGATAATGTATTTCAGTGGAATTCTATTTCCAACATTCTGGTTGACATTGCCCCTGTTAAGAAGACCTTATGCAAAATACCCTTGTTATAACGTTTGAAACATGGGGAATACGTGTTAACAATAATTCAGTCTCAAACTGGCCAGAATGACTCATAAGGATCATTGAACAGAGTACTGACCAGGCACAGAGAGCATATTTGTTTAATTTGGTAAACAGTATTTGATTATGAATTAGTTGTGATAATTCAGACAATTATTTCAATAATTTTGTCTAGTTAACAGTAACAGTAGACATACTGTTTGCTAAATGTATTAACTGAAATTACAGCAGCTATTCAGACTACATTCATCATAATACTTATTAGCATCTGCCCTTCCTATGTCTGTAGGCTCTTGAATTTTCTGCTCATCCTAAGCGTTGTCATTTCTGCTGGTATTACAGAAAAAAAATATTGAAATGTAGGCAGTTGTCAGTGACACAAACAGCTTCTGTCTTTCCCACTGTCTCCTTCCTGAAAACAGCGGCAGTTCTGCATGTGCAGCCTAAAATGAGTGAAATTAGCCAAGTGACTCCCTCTTAACCTCAACAAAAGTTCTGTAGGTAATTCTTAATTTGAGGGCATGGTATTAACTCCTTATTGACAAAAGCAATCATTCAGTCTCGTGGTTCCCTTGGCTTCATTGGAAGGGCTCCTAAAACTTCTTACTCACATGAAATGCAGGATTTAAAATTGAGTTGTTAGTATTGTGCAAAGTTTTCAATTTAAAGGGTACTCTTAACTCTGAGTTACCCCCTGGATAAAGGATGCCAATTTATGAAATATCTCTTGATGTTCAAAATCACTCTTTGTCCAGCACTCAACAAAAATGGAGAATATTATGAACACAAAGCAAATGGCTTTGGTGTTTCTGATCTCCAGTTGCCCAGAGAAGTTCAGTGTAAGATGGCTCTTGTAACCAGATGGAAGTATTTTACATGCAACTCATTTGAAACTCCCAGTTCACACACTGATGGACTGTAGGCTCTGGGCTGAGGTCTGATTGATTATGCCAGGATTAATGGGGACTTACTCTTCCGAAAACGTTGCAGGTATGCCAGCTGTACACTAGTATGGTGAAAAGTTGTGTTTGACTCTGTCTTTTTCATTACCTCCTACCTTTCCCTATCAAGACTAAATGGTAAAGGGACAGATATTATTTCTGCCTTCAGTAACCTTTATTATAGACAGCTGTCAATGGCAGATGAATGCTTTGGCTGTGCACCTATCCTTTCAGCCAAGGAGTAAATGTATACAAATGAGGATTTATCTTGTCATATGGGTATACTGACACAGAATTATCACATCTGTATATGGGCTGCTGATAGTCCCCGTGTCTCCCAATATATTCTATTTTCTCTATGCCAAATTTATTGCTGTAATAATTGAGTCGAATCCGGATGACTTAATGGAGTTGCACATTCTGAAAGTAGCAGGAAATACAGCTTTTGCCTAGCCAGGAGCCTGTGCATTGTCTGTCCTGGTCTGCCTGGACTGTAATTCTACCCCTTCCGAACAAAGAATGGATGACACAGGACATAGCTTTAGAAGAAACTCCAAACTGGTCATTTTAATCATTTGCTTCATCTCATGTGAGGAATGCCCGAGTGACCTTTTGTTTGCACTAAGACTTACATCCCTAGTTTGCTAAATGGGGTCATGATGATCATCAAATGACTCCAAGAAGTTAACAGGCTTATGTTGCTCCCAGGTAAAGGCAGATTAGGCAGAAAGTGAAGCTTTTTACTGGGGAGAGTAGTGAAGCGTTGGGGTTGCTTACCTGGGGAGCTTCTGTGATTGCCATTTCTGGAGAATTTGGAGAACCTACAGGGCATGAACTCACCTGCTGGAAATTACTGAATCATGGTGATTCCTGCCTTGAGGTTGAGACATGTGCTAAATGACTTCCTAAGATCTGTTCCAGGACAGTTTTCTGCAATTCTGTAGATAAGCTGACACTGCTCTGAAATGGCAGAATAGATATAAGTCCAGTCTCAGTTTTTCTTTGCCTAGTATACTAAAACTACCACAGCTCTGTGGCTCATGTGTTCCTCAACCTCTCCCAGTTTCACAGGCTCCAAGAAGGAACCAAATTTGCTATTTCTTGTACAGCAAGCGTGTTGGATCATTACTTCAGTAATTAATTTGGCCCACAATTAGTAACTGTAAAAAAAAAAGTGTCATATACTTTGCTTTGCCTTGAAGTGTGTTTGGCTGTATCAGATATGAAAACAATTATGAGCACATGCAATATTACATTGATTCTAATTACTGTAGGAAGCATTTCATTCATTCATTCATTCATTCATTTATTCATTAAATTTTTAAGCAAAATAGTGA
The DNA here is from genome assembly GCF_028858725.1 of Colius striatus. NCBI lineage: Eukaryota > Metazoa > Chordata > Aves > Coliiformes > Coliidae > Colius > Colius striatus. Next base: position 23,976,241 of record NC_084763.1, read on the forward strand.
CAATTTCAAATTGTAACCAATTATTCACCTCAGATAGTTAAACTTTAGTTACCCCTTTGGTGCCTAAATACATCAGGAAATAGAGAAAAAGATTAAAATAGTCTTCATTTTTGTCTGTTGTTTCTTTCCTCTTTTCTGGGAACAGAATTGGATTTTTCCAGAGTCCATGCAATTAATAGAAACATTGTCATCCTTATAATAGGCTTTGGATCAGCTCCACCTGCAAGGATAGTTCTCTTATTTTATTTTATTTTTTATTATTACACTATAATTGAACGTATGACATATATTTAATCCTGGCAGTATTCTTTATCTCTGTAAGAAGTCCTTTTAATTCTCTGGGTAAGAAAGTGTTCTGTGATGTGGCTACCTGATTTTATTGAAACTCACGTCACGAAAAAAAAATTATTGCCTTCCTTGTCAAAACTGACAGTAATTACGAGGCCAAATATATAGCTGTGATTGGCTTGTAAAACTAAAACTGTAATATTTCAAGTTTGTAAGTTGACTCGTACAGCTTTCAGGGAATATAACCCAGTATTTTCTTTGCAAACTGACATCTCTTTATCTGTTTCTTTTATCATCTTTGTTTTTATTTGTGAGCGTGGGGAGTAGACAGCATTTATAGAGAATGTACTGGATGGCATTTAACACATCTGCTTCTGGGGAAAAATGGCATTCTTTCTAGCTAAACGGCAGCTAAAGGAGAGTCAGGAAGGTTTAACCACATGGTTCCTTTTATGTGCTCCTCTTCATGTGTAATCTTTCAGCAATAAATACCGCATATTGATTACTTAATTGTAATGGAAACATACTTGGTCAGGAGCAATATTATAGCCTATTTATGACCTTAATTTTTAAAGAGTTTTTAAATTTTAAAATGGATATTGCAATAAATGCAGTGCAGTGCTCTTCTGTGCGGAATTAGATGTAGCCTTTTTTAGGACTTTCTCATCAAGACTGCGTTACTAAGAGCTCTTTCTGTTTCAGCTGCCTTCCTTTCTCTTACCTTTGTAAAACCAGAAAAATCTGTTATTTGCCTCTCATAGCATGTATGAAATTCAGATCAAACAAATAGCTTTAAACTGATAGTGAAAAAGCCCCCAAATAGGGTTATGTAGAGAATTTAGATTTATCCAGACTAAGTATAAAAGTTTCACTTGCTTATTTGCCTTAAAAAATCAAACATGTGCAATAATTTCCTAATCAGTAATGAACATTTCTGAAGACTCATAGTAAAAACGAATTCTTCTTTGACTGAAAGAGAAAAAAGTCACCTACATATCAAATAAATATGTAAACCAAATGCTGGGTTAAAGAATTCCGAAAGGTGAACTAACAACACTGCCTGGAAAAAAAAAGTAAAAAGGAGAAGATATCTTTTAGTAAATATCATGTAGTCAGGTAGCTGGAGTGCAGAAAATAAATCTAAATGTTGAAGCCATATATACTAACAGCCACAAAGAGGCACTTGGAAGTGGCATCCACAATGTTGTATATTGTTTCAAGTGTACAATACCAGATTATTTTGGAAGAGAAAAGATGAAGTTTCCTTTACAGGAGATAGTATTCTCTGTTTTACTTCGTCATTTCTAGACTGTTGAGTATTTGGATGATATTGCTGTTGGGCTTTTAATTTTTCTTTCTTTTTTTCTTTTCTTTTTTTTTCTTTAAATCTAAACCTGTGAAGCAAAGCCTGGGAAGTAGTAATTTCTTTGAATGTTAATGCAGTCTGTCTTCTTAATGAGTCTACTGCACTGCCCTGAAAACAGCCTTTTACAAATAAACATGCTGGAAGTGATTTAGCCACAATGTCCAGACTGTGTAAACATCTAATTATTACAATAAAATTGTCAATAAATATACATTACTGCTCCCTTTTCAAACGTTAACCAACTTTCTCTTTGCTTGATAAAAGGGTATAAATTGTATTTTTATGTCTCAGTGGGTTTTGTTTTCATTACCCTGCTTTCTGCTCTCCAGACAAAAGAATGCAGTCTAATGTCTGAGTTATTCCTGGATGGTGAAAACTCCTACAGTTGTTTATTAAAGTGTGATGTTTCCTCCACAGCAAAATAAACTCGGAGCTTTCACAATCTGATGTTTAGTCATGGCACCTCCTCCCCCCGCCAAAATAAAGGGGCTTATAAACCTATTATTGCAGTTGCTATAACTGTGGGATAGGCACACGATGAAAACCCACTTATTAGAGGGAAGAAAGGATGTAATGCTGCATTAGGGCTGAGAGAGAAGATAGGAAACCGGAGCGATTTCCTCAAAAAATACAAAGTTCTGCTTTCCCAATTATGGAATTGTGTTGACCATAAATGTGGCATCAGCTCCCGCGCCTGCCCCTCCCGCCATACTTAGCCCCTTTTCACATTTCTTATATAACTGGAACATTAACATCAGAAAAGCAGAGCGATATTGCATCCTAATGAGGTCTGGCCTATATGCTCCGGCAGGAGAAGAATAAGGATAATTCATTTGTATGCCGCAAAGCATTCACAACTCCATGAGCATCCCCGTGGCTTCAGCTTGTGGTGCTGATCATCTGTTCCTACTTTAGGGGGTTTCATT